>NC_091335.1:2019274-2094274 GCF_038502225.1 Cherax quadricarinatus
AGGAACACACTCACCCTCCCAACACACCTCATCGCCACCACACTCTTCTTCTCTGCAAGGTCGGCGAGGCACGTCTGTGCTGGGCTCGCTGCTGGTCAGCAGGTCGCCAGAGATGGTAGGGAAGGCAGTGACGGGCGGGGCAGGGGTTAGGTCAGGGACAGGGGACGAAGGGACAGTAGACGAGTCAGTAGGAGATTCGCGTTCAACTGGAGGGGTTCCAGTAGAGGGGAACAACGTAGCTTCAGAAACCTCTGGAGAGGTACCAAAAGAGACAGGTGCTGGTGGCGTAGTACCTACTGTACCACTGCTGGTAGTGATGGACTCAGTGACGCTCAGGGGGGTGACCACCTCATCACCAGACACTGATACATCAGGAGCCAGTGGTCTGTCAGTGGCAGGGACCAGTGGTCTGTCAGTGGCAGGAACCAGTGGTATGTCAGTGGCAGAATAATCTGGGTGTATTGGTCTGTCAGTGGCAGGGATCAGTGGTTTGTCAGTGGCAGGAACCAGTGGTCTGTCAGTCGCAGGAACCAGTGGTCCGTCAGTGGCAGAGACCAGTGGTTTGTCAGTGGCAGGAACCAGTGGTCTGTCAGTGACAGGAATCAGTGGTCCGTCAGTGGCAGGGACCAGTGGTCTGTCAGTGGAAGGAACCAGTGGTTTGTCAGTGGCAGCATAGTCTGGGTGTATTGGTCCGACAGTGGCAGGGACAAGTGGTCTGTCAGTGGCAGGAACCAGTGGTTTGTCAGTGGCAGAATAATCTGGGTGTATTGGTCTGTCAGTGGCAGGGATCAGTGGTTTGTCAGTGGCAGGAACCAGTGGTCTGTCAGTCGCAGGAACCAGTGGTCCGTCAGTGGCAGGGACCAGTGGTTTGTCAGTGGCAGGAACCAATGGTCTGTCAGTGACAGGAATCAGTGGTCCGTCAGTGGCAGGGACCAGTGGTCTGTCAGTGGCAGGAACCAGTGGTCTGTCTGTTGCAGGAACCGGTGGTCTGTCAGTGGCAGGAACCAGTGGTCTGTCAGCGACAGGAACCAGTGGTCTGTCAGTGACAGGAACCAGTGGTCTGTCTGTTGCAGGAACCGGTGATCTGTCAGTGGCAGGAACCAGTGGTCTGTCAGTGGCAGGAACCAGTGGTCTGTCAGTGACAGTATAGTCTGGGAGTACTGGTCTGTCAGTGGCAGGAACCAGGGGTCTGTCTGTTGCAGGAACCGGTGGTCTGTCAGTGGCAGGGACCAGTGGTCTGTCAGTGGCAGGAATCAGTGGTCTGTCAGTGGCAGGAATCAGTGGTCTGTCAGTGGCAGGAACCAGTGGTCTGTCAGTGAGAGGAACCAGAGGTCTGTCAGTGGCAGGAAAAAGTGGTCTGTCAGTGGCAGGAACCAGTGGTCTATCAGTGGCAGGAACCAGTGGTCTGTCAGAGGCAGGAACCAGTGGTCTGTCAGTGGCGGTATAGTCTGGGAGTATTGGTCTGTCAGTGGCAGGAACCAGTGGACTGTCAGTGGCAGGAACCAGTGGTCCGTCAGAGGCAGGAACCAGTGGTCCGTCAGTGGCAGGAACCAGTGGTCTGTCAGTGGCAGGAACCAGTGGTCTGTCAGTGGAAGGAACTAATGGTCTGTCAGTGGCAGGAACCAGTGGACTGTCCGTGGCAGGAACCAGTGGTCCGTCAGTGACAGGAACCAGTGGTCCGTCAGTGGCAGGAACCAGTGGTCTATCAGTGGCAGGAACCAGTGGTCTATCAGTGGCAGGGACCAGTGGTCTGTCAGTGGCAGGGACCAGTGGTCTGTCAGTGGCAGGGACCAGTGGTCTGTCAGTGGCAGAATAATCTGGGTGTATTGGTCTGTCAGTGGCAGGGATCAGTGGTTTGTCAGCGGCAGGAACCAGTGGTCTGTCAGTCGCAGGAACCAGTGGTCCGTCAGTGGCAGGGACCAGTGGTTTGTCAGTGGCAGGAACCAGTGGTCTGTCGGTGACAGGAATCAGTGGTCCGTCAGTGGCAGGGACCAGTGGTCTGTCAGTGGCAGGAACCAGTGGTCTGTCTGTTGCAGGAACCGGTGGTCTGTCAGTGGCAGGAACCAGTGGTCTGTCAGTGACAGGAACCAGTGGTCTGTCAGTGACAGGGGCCAGTGGTCTGTCTGTTGCAGGAACCGGTGATCTGTCAGTGGCAGGAACCAGTGGTCTGTCAGTGGCAGGAACCAGTGGTCTGTCAGTGACAGTATAGTCTGGGAGTGGCAGGAACCAGGGGTGTACTGGTCTGTCAGTGGCAGGAACCAGGGGTCTGTCTGTTGCAGGAACCGGTGGTCTGTCAGTGGCAGGAACCAGTGGTCTGTCAGTGACAGGAACCAGTGGTCTGTCAGTGACAGGGGCCAATGGTCTGTCTGTTGCAGGAACCGGTGATCTGTCAGTGGCAGGAACCAGTGGTCTGTCAGTGGCTGGTCTGTCAGTGACAGTATAGTCTGGGAGTACTGGTCTGTCAGTGGCAGGAACCAGTGTCTGTTGCAGGAACCGGTGTCTGTCAGTGGCAGGGACCAGTGGTCTGTCAGTGGCCAGTGGTCTGTCAGTGGCAGGAACCAGTGGTCTGTCAGTGATAGTCTGGTCTGTCAGTGGCAGGTGGCAGGAACCAGTGGTCTATCAGTGGCTGTGGCCTCAGTGGCAGAGAATCAGTGGCAGGAACCAGGGGTCTGTCTGTTGCAGGGTCTGTCAGTGTGGTCTGTCAGTGGCAGGAACCAGTGGTCTGTCAGTGTCAGGTCTGTCAGGAACTGTCAGTGGCAGGAACCAGTGGTCTGTCAGTGGCAGGAACCCTATCAGTGGCAGAACCAGTCTGTCAGTGGCAGGAACCAGTGGTCTGTCAGTGAGAGGAACCAGAGGTCTGTCAGTGGCAGGAAAAAGTGGTCTGTCAGTGGCAGGAACTAGTGGCCTATCAGTGGCAGAAACCAGTGGTCTGTCAGAGGCAGGAACCAGTGGTCTGTCAGTGGCGGTATAGTCTGGGAGTATTGGTCTGTCAGTGGCAGGAACCAGTGGACTGTCAGTGGCAGGAATCAGTGGTCCGTCAGAGGCAGGAACCAGTGGTCCGTCAGTGGCAGGAACCAGTGGTCTGTCAGTGGCAGGAACCAGTGGTCTGTCAGTGGAAGGAACCAGTGGTCTGTCAGTGGCAGTATAGTCTGGGAGTATTGGTCTGTCAGTGGCAGGAACCAGTGGACTGTCCGTGGCAGGAACCAGTGGTCCGTCAGTGGCAGGAACCAGTGGTCCGTCAGTGGAAGGAACCAGTGGTCTATCAGTGGCAGGAACCAGTGGTCTATCAGTGGCAGGGACCAGTGGTCTGTCAGTGGCAGGGACCAGTGGTCTGTCAGTGGCAGGGACCTGTGGTCTGTCAGTGGCAGAATAATCTGGGTGTATTGGTCTGTCAGTGGCAGGGATCAGTGGTTTGTCAGTGGCAGGAACCAGTGGTCTGTCAGTGACAGGAATCAGTGGTCCCTGAGTGGCAGGGACCAGTGGTTTGTCAGTGGCAGCATAGTCTGGGTGTATTGGTCTGTCAGTGACAGGAAACAGTGGTCTGTCTGTTGCAGGAACCGGTGCTCTGTCAGTGGCAGGAACCAGTGGCCTGTCAGTGGCAGGAACCAGTGGTATGTGAGTGACAGTATAGTCTGGGAGTACTGGTCTGTCAGTATCAGGAACCAGGGGTCTGTCTGTTGCAGGAACAGGTGGTCTGTCAGTGGCAGGAACCAGTGGTCTGTCAGTGGTAGGGACCAGTGGTCTGTCAGTGGCAGGAACCAGTGGTCTGTCGGTGACAGGAACCAGAGGTCTGTCAGTGGCAGGAAAAAGTGGTCTGTCAGTGGCAGGAACCAGTGGTCTATCAGTGGCAGGAACCAGTGGTCTGTCAGAGGCAGGAACCAGAGGTCTGTCAGTGGCAGTATAGTCTGGGAATATTGGTCCGTCAGTGGCAGGAATCAGTGGTTCGTCAGTGGCAGGAACCAGTGGTTCGTCAGTGGCAGGAACCAGTGGTCTGTCAGTGGCAGGAACCAGTGGTCTGTCAGTGGCAGGAACCAGTGGTCTGTCAGTGGCAGGAACCAGTGGTCTGCCAGTGGCAGGGAAAAGTGGTCCGTCAGTGGCAGGGACCAGTGGTCTGTCAGTGGCAGGAACCGGTGGTCTGTCAGTGACAGGAATCAGTGGTCCGTCAGTGGCAGGGACCAGTGGTCTGTCAGTGGCAGGAACCAGTGGTTTGTCAGTGGCAGCATAGTCTGGGTGCATTGGTCCGACAGTGTCAGGGACCAGTGGTCTGTCAGTGGCAGCATAGTCTGGGTATATTGGTCTGTCAGTGACAGGAACCAGTGGTTTGTCAGTGGCAGCATAGTCTGGGGGTATTGGTCTGCCAGTGACAGGAACCAGTGGTCTGTCTGTGGCAGGAAACAGTGGTCTGTCAGTGACAGGAATAAATGGTCTGTCAGTGACAGAAACCAGTGGTCTGTCAGTGACAGGAACCAGTGGTCTGTCTGTAGCAGGAACCAGTGGTCTGTCTGTGGCAGGAACAAGTGGTCTGTCAGTGACAGAAACAAGCGGTTTGTCAGTGGCAGGAACAAGTGATTTGTCAGTGACAGTATAGTCGGGGTGTATTGGTCTGTCAGTGGCAGGACCCAATGGTTTGTCAGTGGCAGGAACCAGTGGTTTGTCAGTGGCAGGAACCAGTGGTTTGTCAGTGGCAGGAACCAGTGGTCTGTCAGTGGCAGGAACCAGTGGTCTATCAGTGTGTGGAATCAGTGGTTTGTCAGTGGCAGGAATCAGTGGTTTGTCAGTGACAGGAACCAATGGTCTGTCAGTGAGGGGAATCAATGGTTTGTCAGTTGCAGGCGGATGGTCTGACACTGTTTTTTCTGAAGTGGGGAAGATGATTGGATGGCCTGTTGGCGTCTCTGATGGGTATGGTGTTGATGTAGTGGGTTTGACGTATCCAGGTATCAGTGGGTACTCAGTGGGTGGAGTTACACCGGTAGGATAGACAGTGGGTGTTGTCACCATAGTCTTGTCTACTTCCATGTCTACCAGTGGTAGGGTTGGCAAAGGTGTCAAAGTGGGTACTGAAGTATCTGTCTCTCTCTCCCCTTCCACAGTGGGCAGCGTTGGTCGAACATCAGTAACTGCAGAAGTGGCAGAAGGTGTTGCTTCACTTTCTCTTATAGTAGGAGGAGTAGGCAGACCTTCGTCAGTAGTGGGTGGTGGCGTGTCCCCAGGTAAGGTGCTTGGAGTACTTGCTGATGGGTAGTGGGTTGTAGGTGTTAGTGGTTTGTCAGTGACAGGAACCAGTGGTCTGTCAGTGACAGGAACCAGCGGTCTGTCAGTGACAGGAACCAGCGGTCTGTCAGTGGCAATAACCAGTGGTTTGTCAGTGGCAGGAACAAGTGGTCTGCCAGTGACAGGAACCAGTGGTTTGTCAGTGGCAGGGACCAGTGGTTTGTCAGTCTCAGGATAATCTGGGTGTATTGGTCTGTCAGTGGCAGGAACCAGTGGTTTGTCAGTGGCAGGGACCAGTGGTCTGTCAGTGGCAGGAACCAGTGGTCTGTCTGTGGCAGGAACCAGTGGTCTGTCAGCGACAGGAACCAGTGGTCTGTCAGTGACAGGAACCAGTGGTCTGTCTGTTGCAGGAACCGGTGATCTGTCAGTGGCAGGAACCAGTGGTCTGTCAGTGGCAGGAACCAGTGGTCTGTCAGTGACAGTATAGTCTGGGAGTACTGGTCTGTCAGTGGCAGGAACCAGGGGTCTGTCTGTTGCAGGAACCGGTGGTCTGTCAGTGGCAGGGACCAGTGGTCTGTCAGTGGCAGGAATCAGTGGTCTGTCAGTGGCAGGAATCAGTGGTCTGTCAGTGGCAGGAACCAGTGGTCTGTCAGTGAGAGGAACCAGAGGTCTGTCAGTGGCAGGAAAAAGTGGTCTGTCAGTGGCAGGAACCAGTGGTCTATCAGTGGCAGGAACCAGTGGTCTGTCAGAGGCAGGAACCAGTGGTCTGTCAGTGGCGGTATAGTCTGGGAGTATTGGTCTGTCAGTGGCAGGAACCAGTGGACTGTCAGTGGCAGGAACCAGTGGTCCGTCAGAGGCAGGAACCAGTGGTCCGTCAGTGGCAGGAACCAGTGGTCTGTCAGTGGCAGGAACCAGTGGTCTGTCAGTGGAAGGAACTAATGGTCTGTCAGTGGCAGGAACCAGTGGACTGTCCGTGGCAGGAACCAGTGGTCCGTCAGTGACAGGAACCAGTGGTCCGTCAGTGGCAGGAACCAGTGGTCTATCAGTGGCAGGAACCAGTGGTCTATCAGTGGCAGGGACCAGTGGTCTGTCAGTGGCAGGGACCAGTGGTCTGTCAGTGGCAGGGACCAGTGGTCTGTCAGTGGCAGAATAATCTGGGTGTATTGGTCTGTCAGTGGCAGGGATCAGTGGTTTGTCAGCGGCAGGAACCAGTGGTCTGTCAGTCGCAGGAACCAGTGGTCCGTCAGTGGCAGGGACCAGTGGTTTGTCAGTGGCAGGAACCAGTGGTCTGTCGGTGACAGGAATCAGTGGTCCGTCAGTGGCAGGGACCAGTGGTCTGTCAGTGGCAGGAACCAGTGGTCTGTCTGTTGCAGGAACCGGTGGTCTGTCAGTGGCAGGAACCAGTGGTCTGTCAGTGACAGGAACCAGTGGTCTGTCAGTGACAGGGGCCAGTGGTCTGTCTGTTGCAGGAACCGGTGATCTGTCAGTGGCAGGAACCAGTGGTCTGTCAGTGGCAGGAACCAGTGGTCTGTCAGTGACAGTATAGTCTGGGAGTACTGGTCTGTCAGTGGCAGGAACCAGGGGTCTGTCTGTTGCAGGAACCGGTGGTCTGTCAGTGGCAGGGACCAGTGGTCTGTCAGTGGCAGGAACCAGTGGTCTGTCAGTGGCAGGAACCAGTGGTCTGTCAGTGAGAGGAACCAGAGGTCTGTCAGTGGCAGGAAAAAGTGGTCTGTCAGTGGCAGGAACTAGTGGCCTATCAGTGGCAGAAACCAGTGGTCTGTCAGAGGCAGGAACCAGTGGTCTGTCAGTGGCGGTATAGTCTGGGAGTATTGGTCTGTCAGTGGCAGGAACCAGTGGACTGTCAGTGGCAGGAATCAGTGGTCCGTCAGAGGCAGGAACCAGTGGTCCGTCAGTGGCAGGAACCAGTGGTCTGTCAGTGGCAGGAACCAGTGGTCTGTCAGTGGAAGGAACCAGTGGTCTGTCAGTGGCAGTATAGTCTGGGAGTATTGGTCTGTCAGTGGCAGGAACCAGTGGACTGTCCGTGGCAGGAACCAGTGGTCCGTCAGTGGCAGGAACCAGTGGTCCGTCAGTGGAAGGAACCAGTGGTCTATCAGTGGCAGGAACCAGTGGTCTATCAGTGGCAGGGACCAGTGGTCTGTCAGTGGCAGGGACCTGTGGTCTGTCAGTGGCAGAATAATCTGGGTGTATTGGTCTGTCAGTGGCAGGGATCAGTGGTTTGTCAGTGGCAGGAACCAGTGGTCTGTCAGTGACAGGAATCAGTGGTCCCTGAGTGGCAGGGACCAGTGGTCTGTCAGTGGCAGGAACCAGTGGTTTGTCAGTGGCAGCATAGTCTGGGTGTATTGGTCTGTCAGTGACAGGAAACAGTGGCCTGTCTGTTGCAGGAACCGGTGCTCTGTCAGTGGCAGGTACCAGTGGCCTGTCAGTGGCAGGAACCAGTGGTATGTGAGTGACAGTATAGTCTGGGAGTACTGGTCTGTCAGTATCAGGAACCAGGGGTCTGTCTGTTGCAGGAACAGGTGGTCTGTCAGTGGCAGGAACCAGTGGTCTGTCAGTGGTAGGGACCAGTGGTCTGTCAGTGGCAGGAACCAGTGGTCTGTCGGTGACAGGAACCAGAGGTCTGTCAGTGGCAGGAAAAAGTGGTCTGTCAGTGGCAGGAACCAGTGGTCTATCAGTGGCAGGAACCAGTGGTCTGTCAGAGGCAGGAACCAGAGGTCTGTCAGTGGCAGTATAGTCTGGGAATATTGGTCCGTCAGTGGCAGGAACCAGTGGTTCGTCAGTGGCAGGAACCAGTGGTTCGTCAGTGGCAGGAACCAGTGGTCTGTCAGTGGCAGGAACCAGTGGTCTGTCAGTGGCAGGAACCAGTGGTCTGTCAGTGGCAGGAACCAGTGGTCTGCCAGTGGCAGGGAAAAGTGGTCCGTCAGTGGCAGGGACCAGTGGTCTGTCAGTGGCAGGAACCGGTGGTCTGTCAGTGACAGGAATCAGTGGTCCGTCAGTGGCAGGGACCAGTGGTCTGTCAGTGGCAGGAACCAGTGGTTTGTCAGTGGCAGCATAGTCTGGGTGCATTGGTCCGACAGTGGCAGGGACCAGTGGTCTGTCAGTGGCAGCATAGTCTGGGTATATTGGTCTGTCAGTGACAGGAACCAGTGGTTTGTCAGTGGCAGCATAGTCTGGGGGTATTGGTCTGCCAGTGACAGGAACCAGTGGTCTGTCTGTGGCAGGAAACAGTGGTCTGTCAGTGACAGGAATAAATGGTCTGTCAGTGACAGAAACCAGTGGTCTGTCAGTGACAGGAACCAGTGGTCTGTCTGTAGCAGGAACCAGTGGTCTGTCTGTGGCAGGAACAAGTGGTCTGTCAGTGACAGAAACAAGCGGTTTGTCAGTGGCAGGAACAAGTGGTTTGTCAGTGACAGTATAGTCGGGGTGTATTGGTCTGTCAGTGGCAGGACCCAATGGTTTGTCAGTGGCAGGAACCAGTGGTTTGTCAGTGGCAGGAACCAGTGGTTTGTCAGTGGCGGGAACCAGTGGTCTGTCAGTGGCAGGAACCAGTGGTCTATCAGTGTGTGGAATCAGTGGTTTGTCAGTGGCAGGAATCAGTGGTTTGTCAGTGACAGGAACCAATGGTCTGTCAGTGAGGGGAATCAATGGTTTGTCAGTTGCAGGCGGATGGTCTGATACTGTTTTTTCTGAAGTGGGGAAGATGATTGGATGGCCTGTTGGCGTCTCTGATGGGTATGGTGTTGATGTAGTGGGTTTGACGTATCCAGGTATCAGTGGGTACTCAGTGGGTGGAGTTACACCGGGAGGATAGACAGTGGGTGTTGTCACCATGGTCTTGTCTACTTCCATGTCTACCAGTGGTAGGGTTGGCAAAGGTGTCAAAGTGGGTACTGAAGTATCTGTCTCTCTCTCCCCTTCCACAGTGGGCAGCGTTGGTCGAACATCAGTAACTGCAGAAGTGGCAGAAGGTGTTGCTTCACTTTCTCTTATAGTAGGAGGAGTAGGCAGACCTTCGTCAGTAGTGGGTGGTGGCGTGTCCCCAGGTAAGGTGCTTGGAGTACTTGCTGATGGGTAGTGGGTTGTAGGTGTTAGTGGTTTGTCAGTGACAGGAACCAGTGGTCTGTCAGTGACAGGAACAAGTGGTCTGCCAGTGACAGGAACCAGTGGTTTGTCAGTGGCAGGGACCAGTGGTCCCTCAGTGACAGTATAGTCTGGGTGTATTGGCCTGCCAGTGGCAGGAACCAGCGGTCTGTCAGTGGCAGTATAGTTTAGGTGTATTGGTATGTCAGTGGCAGGGACCAGTGGACTGTCAGTGGCAGGAACCAGTGGTCTTTCAGTGGCAGGAACCAGTGGTTGGTCAGTGGCAGGGACCAGTGGTTTATCAGTGACAGTATACTCTGGGTGTATTGGTCTGTCAGTGGAAGGAACGAGTGGTTTGTCAGTGGCAGGAACCAGTGGTTTGTCAGTGACAGTATAGTCTGGGAGTATTGGTCTGTCAGGAGCAGGAACCAGTGGTTTGTCAGTGGCAGGGACCAGTGGTCTGTCAGTGAGAGGATAGTCTGGGTGCATTGGTCTGTCAGTGGCAGGAACCAGTGGTCTGTCAGTGGCAGGAACCAGTGGTCTGTCAGTGGTAGGAACCAGTGGTCTATCAGTGTGTGGAACCAGTGGTTTGTCAGTGGCAGGAATCAGTGGTTTGTCAGTGACAGGAACCAATGGTCTGTCAGTGAGGGGAATCAATGGTTTGTCAGTTGCAGGTGGATGGTCTGACACTGTTTTTTCTGAAGTGGGGAAGATCATTGGATGGTCTGTTGGCGTTTCTGATGGGTATGGTGATGTAGTGGGTTTGACGTATCCAGGTATCAGTGGGTACTCAGTGGGTGGAGTTACACCGGGAGGATAGACAGTGGGTGTTGTCACCATGGTCTTGTCTACTTCCATGTCTACCAGTGGTAGGGTTGGCAAAGGTGTCAAAGTGGGTACTGAAGTATCTGTCTCTCTCTCCCCTTCCACAGTGGGCAGCGTTGGTCGAACATCAGTAACTGCAGAAGTGGCAGAAGGTGTTGCTTCACTTTCTCTTATAGTAGGAGGAGTAGGCAGACCTTCGTCAGTAGTGGGTGGTGGCGTGTCCCCAGGTAAGGTGCTTGGAGTACTTGCTGATGGGTAGTGGGTTGTAGGATATGGATAGTGGGTGGGTGGGAATGGGTATTGGATGGTGGATGAGGGTGGTTCTTCTGTATAGGTGATCTCCGGCGTTGAGGGTGGCTTCGGGTGACTGGGTGGCGTGGCGGTGGGTGGGTGTGCGGGTGGTGTGGTGGGCGGCGCCGTGGGGGAAGCGGTGGTGATGTAAGCTTCACCATCTGGTTGGGTTAGTGTGGTGGCTGTAGCAGGTGTGGTGGTGTTGGTGGTAGTTGTGGTTAATGCTGTAAGAGAAATGTGACAATGGTTGTGTAAGTATGCCAGCCAGTAGCATATAAAGTTCCCGGGAGCAGCATACTGTGGCACTGCACCTCACACAGCATACCCTCATCACCATGCACTATAGGCCTTGTTCTTCATGAGAGGCGCCAGCCTATGCCAGCTGCATTTCGGGGGAGACACATAGGCTTATTTTTGCAATAGCACGAATTTCATAGCCCCGTCTGAACTTGAAGACAGTGAGACACACTCCACATTATATTTTAAACTCTGAGACCTCTACAGTTATTATATTCAATTATTTAATATTTCTCATTTTTATTTGAAATAAATGGATGATTAAAAATTATTCATTTTCCATTAATAATCAAGACGTGATAAACAATATTGGAAATTGGTTACTGGGAGGATACAGGCGTGAAAATCATTATCTAGTTCTCTAGGTGCCATAAAACCACTGTTGTTTAAGCAGTGGTGAGAGAACTGCATAGCACTCACCCAAGAAGGATGCTGCTCTTCTGCAAGGGTATCTTACCACTACAACAACGTTATCTTACCACTGAAACTCAGTGCTCGGGTGCAACTTGAGAACACACCAAGTGTTCTGCAAGTGTCTTGGAGGGAAGTACCGAGGTGTGAGGTGCAGGCCACCGCCTCACTTGTGCTCTGGAGTTCCTAAGTCAGCCTCTGACTACTATCAGCTGCAGTCTCACTTGTGGTCTAACGCTACCAATTATGGTCTGGCATCATCAGCTGATGCTATTAGTCGTGGTCTAGCACCATCAGTCGTGGTCAGACATTACCAATTAGCGGGTTAATGGTGTCGTCATGACCTGGCAGAGGTACGGTAGACTTGTCTTACTCTCAATATTAGTAGTTGTGGTCGCCTCGACGCTTACCTCACAGTTCTGTCCTGTATCTAGTCTGTGTCTATGGTGCTGACCTATCTCTGTCTCTCAGCTGAGTTTGTCTCTGGCGATAACCGAGTCTATGGACATCAATAATTGATACTTGAGCCAATGTAACGTAAGTCTGCAAGGGTTACGTCTGTAAAAATCTGTTGCTTATAGCTGACATGTCTGTAATTCCTATGCTAGCCATGTCTGTGACTCTTCGTTTATGTCTGTACGGGAGACTGGTGCTGCATGTCTGTGAACTATCTATGGTTAACAAGGGTGTCTTCTGCGTCTGTTAAGTATACCGAGTGTGTCTGTGAAGTCTATCAGTGGAGTCTGTTGTGCTCAACCAGCAGCATACTAGACACCCTTCTGATTTACCCAACTGCTGAAAGTTAAGCTGAGTGCAATTAGCATGTATTATCAGGTTAAATTTATATTTGATTAAGTGTGCGTTAAGGTTTTAAGTAAAAAAATATCCATATATATATATATATATATATATATATATATATATATATATATATATATATATATATATATATATATATATATATATATAATTATATATGGGAGGTGAAGTTGGTCATTTCAGAACAAAGAAAACGACATGAGGTTAGACATTAGGAGAGAAAACGGGATGAGAAGTTGACGCAATAGAGAAAACGGGACAAGGTTAGTGTTGAGGGGAGGCTTGTGGTACAGCCACTGGGGAGGGGAAAGCAGACCACAGTCACAAGCAGACCACAGTCACAAGCAGACCACACACATGCTCATACATCAGGTTTATCGCTGCACACCGAGCGAAACTCTCGGAGTGGCCGAAGCTTTTATACATCGCCATAAATACAGATACGTGGGGGCAAAACAGCGTGTGTCGTGGGCAAAACTGACACACTCTTACAGAAAGCGACGCAAGAATCGTACTTACAACCTACTTATATTTTAAGCACTTACACAAACTACTTACGTTTATTCGATGGTTTTTATAGTTAATGTGTGAATATCATTAAAAACACATCCAACCTCTGGTAACAATCCACTATGGTTCAAAGTCCCCAGAGAAAGGGGGTAGAACAATGAACCATGTTGGTAAAGAACGTCGAGGAGGGATGTGAGAGGTGAGGCAGCAGCAGCGGTTTTCTAAAAGCAACTATATCAGTAGAAAGAGAGAGAGAGAGGCAGGCATCGGTTAGACAGTTAAGTAAGCTCGGGATCAACACAAACAGGCGTATTATATACTGGTATTTAGTAAGAGCTTTCTCCATCAGAGGGATCACGTGGCTGCCTGGCATACGATGCCAACAGGTATGTCTCTGCTGCCAGACGAATGATAATTATCAAGAGATAGGAGTTAGGTTCCTGGGAGTGATGTGAACAATGAAACACCTGGGGTTAGGTTCCTGGGAGTGATGTGAACATTGGAACACCTGGGGTTAGGTTCCTGGGAGTGATGTGAACATTGGAACAAATGGGGTTAGGTTCCTGGGAGTGATGTGAACATTGGAACACCTGGGGTTAGGTTCCTGGGAGTGATGTGAACATTGGAACACCTGGGGTTAGGTTCCTGGGAGTGATGTGAACATTGGAACAAATGGGGTTAGGTTCCTGGAAGTGATGTGAACATTGGAACAAATGAGGTTAGGTTCCTGGGACTGATGTGAACAATGAAACACCAGAAGTTAGGTTCCTGGGAGTGATGTGAACAATGAAACACCGGAAGTTAGGTTCCTGGGAGTGATGTGAACAATGAAACACCGGAAGTTAGGTTCCTGGGAGTGATGTGAACAATGAAACACCAGAAGTTAGGTTCCTGGGAGTGATGTGAACAATGAAACACCGGAAGTTAGGTTCCTGGGAGTGAACAATGAAACACCAGAAGTTAGGTTCCTGGGAGTGAACAATGAAACACCAGAAGTTAGGTTCCTGGGAGTGAACAATGAAACACCAAAAGTTAGGTTCCTGGGAGTGATGTGAACAATGAAACACCGGAAGTTAGGTTCCTGGGAGTGATGTGAACAATGAAACACCAAAAGTTAGGTTCCTGGGAGTGATGTGAACAATGAAACACCAAAAGTTAGGTTCCTGGGAGTGAACAATGAAACACCAAAAGTTAGGTTCCTGGGAGTGATGTGAACAATGAAACACCGGAAGTTAGGTTCCTGGGAGTGATGTGAACAATGAAACACCGGAAGTTAGGTTCCTGGGAGTGATGTGAACAATGAAACACCGGAAGTTAGGTTCCTGGAAGTTAGGTTCCTGGGAGTGATGTGAACAATGAAACACCGGAAGTTAAGTTAGGTTCCTGGGAGTGATGTGAACAATGAAACACCGGAAGTTAGGTTCCTGGGAGTGATGTGAACAATGAAACACCGGAAGTTAGGTTCCTGGGAGTGATGTGAACAATGAAACACCAGAAGTTAGGTTCCTGGGAGTGATGTGAACAATGAAACACCGGAAGTTAGGTTCCTGGGAGTGATGTGAACAATGAAACACCAGAAGTTAGGTTCCTGGGAGTGATGTGAACAATGAAACACCGGAAGTTAGGTTCCTGGGAGTGATGTGAACAATGAAACACCAGAAGTTAGGTTCCTGGGAGTGATGTGAACAATGAAACACCGGAAGTTAGGTTCCTGGGAGTGATGTGAACAATGAAACACCATTAGGTTCCTGGAAGTGATGTGAACAATGAAACACCGGAAGTTAGGTTCCTGGAGTGATATGAACAATGAAACACCAGAAGTTAGGTTCCTGGGAGTGATGTGAACAATGAAACACCGGAAGTTAGGTTCCTGGGAATGTGAACAATGAAACACCAGAAGTTAGGTTCCTGGGTGAGTGAACAATGAAACACCGGAAGTTAGGTTCCTGGAAGTGATATGAACAATGAAACACCAGAAGTTAGGTTCCTGGGAGTGATGTGAACAATGAAACACCGGAAGTTAGGTTCCTGGGAGTGATGTGAACAATGAAACACCAGAAGTTAGGTTCCTGGGAGTGATGTGAACAATGAAACACCAGAAGTTAGGTTCCTGGGAGTGATGTGAACAATGAAACACCGGAAGTTAGGTTCCTGGGAGTGATGTGAACAATGAAACACCAGAAGTTAGGTTCCTGGGAGTGATGTGAACAATGAAACACCAGAAGTTAGGTTCCTGGGAGTGATGTGAACAATGAAACACCAGAAGTTAGGTTCCTGGAAGTGATGTGAACAATGAAACACCAGAAGTTAGGTTCCTGGGAGTGATGTGAACAATGAAACACCAGAAGTTAGGTTCCTGGGAGTGATGTGAACAATGAAACACCAGAAGTTAGGTTCCTGGGAGTGATGTGAACAATGAAACACCGGAAGTTAGGTTCCTGGGAGTGATGTGAACAATGAAACACCAGAAGTTAGGTTCCTGGGAGTGATGTGAACAATGAAACACCAGAAGTTAGGTTCCTGGGAGTGATGTGAACAATGAAACACCGGAAGTTAGGTTCCTGGGAGTGATGTGAACAATGAAACACCAGAAGTTAGGTTCCTGGGAGTGATGTGAACAATGAAACACCAAAAGTTAGGTTCCTGGGAGTGAACAATGAAACACCGGAAGTTAGGTTCCTGGGAGTGATGTGAACAATGAAACACCAAAAGTTAGGTTCCTGGGAGTGAACAATGAAACACCGGAAGTTAGGTTCCTGGGAGTGATGTGAACAATGAAACACCGGAAGTTAGGTTCCTGGGAGTGATGTGAACAATGAAACACCAAAAGTTAGGTTCCTGGGAGTGAACAATGAAACACCGGAAGTTAGGTTCCTGGGAGTGATGTGAACAATGAAACACCAAAAGTTAGGTTCCTGGGAGTGAACAATGAAACACCGGAAGTTAGGTTCCTGGGAGTGATGTGAACAATGAAACACCGGAAGTTAGGTTCCTGGGAGTGATGTGAACAATGAAACACCGGAAGTTAGGTTCCTGGGAGTGATGTGAACAATGAAACACCGGAAGTTAGGTTCCTGGAAGTGATGTGAACAATGAAACACCAGAAGTTAGGTTCCTGGGAGTGATGTGAACAATGAAACACCGGAAGTTAGGTTCCTGGAAGTGATATGAACAATGAAACACCAGAAGTTAGGTTCCTGGGAGTGATGTGAACAATGAAACACCGGAAGTTAGGTTCCTGGGAGTGATGTGAACAATGAAACACCGGAAGTTAGGTTCCTGGGAGTGATGTGAACAATGAAACACCGGAAGTTAGGTTCCTGGGAGTGATGTGAACAATGAAACACCAGAAGTTAGGTTCCTGGGAAGTGATGTGAACAATGAAACACTGGAAGTTAGGTTCCTGGAAGTTAGGTTCCTGGGAGTGATGTGAACAATGAAACACCAGAAGTTAGGTTCCTGGGAGTGATGTGAAATGAAACACCATGGAAGTTAGGTTCCTGGGAGTGATGTGAACAATGAAACACCGGAAGTTAGGTTCCTGGGAGTGATGAACAATGAAACACCGGAAGTTAGGTTCCTGGGAATGTGAACAATGAAACACCAGAAGTTAGGTTCCTGGGAGTGATGTGAACAATGAAACACCAAGTTAGGTTCCTGGAAGTGATATGAACAATGAAACACCCGAAGTTAGGTTCCTGGGAGTGATGTGAACAATGAAACAATAGAAGTTAGGTTCCTGGGAGTGATGTGAACAATGAAACACCAAGTTAGGTTCCTGGGAGTGATGTGAACAATGAAACACTGGAAGTTAGGTTCCTGGGAGTGATGTGAACAATGAAACACCGGAAGTTAGGTTCCTGGGAGTGATGTGAGGTTCCTGGGTGATGTGAACAATGAAACACCGGAAGTTAGGTTCCTGGAAGTGATATGAACAATGAAACACCAGAAGTTAGGTTCCTGGGAGTGATGTGAACAATGAAACACCGGAAGTTAGGTTCCTGGGAGTGATGTGAACAATGAAACACCAGAAGTTAGGTTCCTGGAAGTGATGTGAACAATGAAACACCAGAAGTTAGGTTCCTGGGAGTGATGTGAACAATGAAACACCAGAAGTTAGGTTCCTGGGAGTGATGTGAACAATGAAACACCAGAAGTTAGGTTCCTGGGAGTGATGTGAACAATGAAACACCAGAAGTTAGGTTCCTGGGAGTGATGTGAACAATGAAACACCAGAAGTTAGGTTCCTGGGAGTGATGTGAACAATGAAACACCAGAAGTTAGGTTCCTGGGAGTGATGTGAACAATGAAACACCAGAAGTTAGGTTCCTGGGAGTGATGTGAACAATGAAACACCAGAAGTTAGGTTCCTGGGAGTGATGTGAACAATGAAACACCAGAAGTTAGGTTCCTGGGAGTGATGTGAACAATGAAACACCAGAAGTTAGGTTCCTGGGAGTGAACAATGAAACACCAGAAGTTAGGTTCCTGGGAGTGATGTGAACAATGAAACACCAGAAGTTAGGTTCCTGGGAGTGATGTGAACAATGAAACACCAGAAGTTAGGTTCCTGGGAGTGATGTGAACAATGAAACACCAGAAGTTAGGTTCCTGGGAGTGATGTGAACAATGAAACACCAGAAGTTAGGTTCCTGGGAGTGATGTGAACAATGAAACACCAGAAGTTAGGTTCCTGGGAGTGATGTGAACAATGAAACACCAGAAGTTAGGTTCCTGGGAGTGATGTGAACAATGAAACACCAGAAGTTAGGTTCCTGGGAGTGATGTGAACAATGAAACACCAGAAGTTAGGTTCCTGGGAGTGATGTGAACAATGAAACACCAGAAGTTAGGTTCCTGGGAGTGATGTGAACAATGAAACACCAGAAGTTAGGTTCCTGGGAGTGATGTGAACAATGAAACACCAGAAGTTAGAAAACACCAGAAGTTAGGTTCCTGGGAGTGATGTGAACAATGAAACACCAGAAGTTAGGTTCCTGGGAGTGATGTGAACAATGAAACACCAGAAGTTAGGTTCCTGGGAGTGATGTGAACAATGAAACACCAGAAGTTAGGTTCCTGGGAGTGATGTGAACAATGAAACACCAGAAGTTAGGTTCCTGGGAGTGATGTGAACAATGAAACACCGGAAGTTAGGTTCCTGGGAGTGATGTGAACAAAACACCAGAAGTTAGGTTCCTGGGAAAACAATGAAACACCGGAAGTTAGGTTCCTGGGAGTGATGTGAACAATGAAACACCGGAAGTTAGGTTCCTGGGAGTGATGTGAACAATGAAACACCGGAAGTTAGGTTCCTGGGAGTGAACATTGAAACACCAGAAGTTAGGTTCCTGGGAGTGATGTGAACAATGAAACACCAGAAGTTAGGTTCCTGGGAGTGATGTGAACAATGAAACACCAGAAGTTAGGTTCCTGGGAGTGATGTGAACAATGAAACACCAGAAGTTAGGTTCCTGGGAGTGATGTGAACAATGAAACACCAGAAGTTAGGTTCCTGGGAGTGATGTGAACAATGAAACACCAGAAGTTAGGTTCCTGGGAGTGATGTGAACAATGAAACACCAGAAGTTAGGTTCCTGGGAGTGATGTGAACAATGAAACACCGGAAGTTAGGTTCCTGGGAGTGATGTGAACAATGAAACACCAGAAGTTAGGTTCCTGGGAGTGATGTGAACAATGAAACACCAGAAGTTAGGTTCCTGGGAGTGATGTGAACACTGACGTTAAGTCTTCAGTGAATATGCTGTATAAACAAACAGAAATTATGAATTAAAGATGACAGTGATTATGATTCACTTGATTTATAAACGAGATAGATTATGACACTGGAGTGTACACAGTACTACTGTACTACTGTACGTGTCACCATGAACCAGCTGTACATCAGTGCTCAGAATATGAAGTAACTTGTAGTGCTGACTATGTTCACGTGATGAATTATGTTGAAGATGATTGCAGATCATCAGTTTCGTTAAACTAGGTTCGTCCAGCAGCAGATGACGCCAGCAAACTCTGGCGTCAGTACCATGTTAATGACGCAACACTGACGTCTCATCATGGTAGTGACGTCAGTGATAACCAGTGATGGGTAGACAGTAATTTAACATGGTACAGTGGCTGTCATGTGGCAGACACACTGTGAGCACTGTCGCACACACAGTGTGCACCCCCACACAGTGTGCACTGTTATACACTACATGCACCCTCACACATTCACAGCTGTCCAGACAAAAACAGTGATATTCTTCTGAAAAAACATAAATGTGGGTCTGAGGGGCTTGGCACACCTGCATGGGCACCTCTTAGCATGCCCAGATGGGCACCTCTTAGCATGCCCAGATGGGCACCTCTTAGCATGCCCACATGGGCGCCTCTCAGAACGCCTGGGGAGACACTTCTCAGGAAGCCTGTGAGGACATCTGTCAAGGTGCCCATGAGGACATCTCTCAGGATGCCCATGAGGACATCTCTCAGGACACCCTGGAGAGCAGCGTTCACTTTAGGAACGCCATGCATTCATTAAGCAATAACAAGCAAGAATATAAACGCAAGAAGCTGTTACACTGGCATGGTGTCACAAGCCACTCCACACGTCACAAGCCACATCACTAACCCCACAGAGGTTAAACATAACACAGGCTCTGCATCCTCACTTGTCACCTTTGATGTGATGACCCGTTAGAATGCTTGATAATGCAGAATAACAATGGTGCAGAGGCTGTGTTGGAGCAGAGGTGAGTGATGGTGGATGTTGACTAGTGTGTTGGTGTGTGACGTCACGTTGCATGGTGGATACTTACCAATAGTGATGTTGATGGTGTTAGTGTTGTGGGTCATGCTGCAGCAGTCAAGCCTGGAGCGTCATGCACCTCATCCCTGCTTGCTGGTAGTAGCAGTTACCTCCAGCCTCCACTCTTGCATACACGGTGGATGGGGAAGCCTTCACTAACCTACGTATTATGTTAAAGCGGGAGCCAGCCTTCAGAGCTCCCCAGGTGGGATGCTCGGGGTTATCTTAACATTGTTAGTATCATCACAGGCAAGTTAACCAGCAGCCCGACCCTCATGCCACAGGACGGCAAGTAGCAGGAAGCGGGGATGAAGGAGGATAAAAATGGAGAGGGCTAGGAGGAGGAGGATGATGCCGACACAAGGTCTCGACACATGTCAAGAAGCATTTGTAGGAATGTCTTCTCTCAGTGCAGAGATAACTTCTGCAGCAGACTGTCTCCCATACTCAGCAGGGAGCAGACAGTTTGTCTTCTTCCATGCTCAGCAGAGAGCAGACAGACTGCTCCCATACTCAGCAGGGAGCAGACAGACTTCTTATACACTTGAGAGAGAGACACACATCAACAACCCGCTCAAGACATCGTGTCAGCACTACAGGTCATGACGGGTGACCTTACGACATGACAGATCCCCTGGCATCGTAGCACCTCCCTGGTCAGGGGACGGGGGGAGGGAAGGCGTAAGATGAAGCAGGGAATGAGTAGGTAGTGAGAGATGAGGTACGAGGCAGAAAGTGAGGTGAGACAAGGTAGAGAGGGAACATACCTGGGCGACACACAAGATCATGATCATCACAGTACTCGTCTCCCTGGCAGGGCGGGTCACAGCTCACTACTTCAGAGAGTTCTGTGGGCAAGAATGTATGTGTTAGTTGCCACTCTCCTGCTGTGTCTCTACATCCTACAACCCATGATCTTATGGGTCATACAGCTGTATAGGCCCTACCATACCCACAACCCATGAATATAATGCTTAAGAAAATATTATTTGGCTTATAATTAACTCGTATATTTGATATTAATTAGTATAAACACATCAGTCCCACAAAATCACAATAGTTACAAATTAATAACAGTAAGTTTGTGCAAGAAAGATAAACAACTGAAGACGAGTGACAGCACAAGACAAGAAGAATGTAACAGGTGAAGTGTGAACCACTTACAAGTTGGAACAGTGGAACAGCAGAAACAGCAACAGCAGCAGCAACAGCAGCAGCAACAAGCACACGTGTGGAAGATCACAGTTATGTGAGAACAATATAACAGGTCACTAGCACAAGGAGACTCGTTCTACAGAACCTCCATCAGTCTCAGTAGCTCATGGAGAACACATCGTTGTTAGTTATAGACAGTAATATATACAAGAACATGGCTATATACACACAATAACTACGGGGGAGTTGAATAATAGCTCCAGGCCTTTCGTGTTGCAATCAACACATCATCGGGAGCTTGCAATGCTGCAGACAAGAGGAGGATGTGCAAGCAAATACAAACAGGGGAAACGCTCTTACAAGGGCACTTTCCCTGATCGTATTTGCTTGCACATCCTCCTCTTGTCTGCAACATTGCAAGCTCCTGATGATGTGTTGATTGCAACACGAAAGGCCTAGAGCTATCATTCAACTCCCCCCTTGGTTGTTTAGCATCCTGTATCACAGGATAAGTATGTTAAAGATAGACACCCAACATGTTAATGTTAATTATCAGAAAATGACCCGTCATATTGACGGATTCGTCATGTTGACGGATCCGTCATGTTGACGGATGCGTCATGCTGACGGATGCGTCATGCTGACGGATTCATCATGTTGACGGATGCGTCATGTTGACGGATGCGTCATGTTGACGGATGCGTCATGCTGACGGATTCGTCATGCTGACGGATTCATCATGTTGACGGATGCGTCATGTTGACGGATTCATCATGTTGACGGATGCGTCATGTTGACGGATCCGTCATGTTGACGAATGCGTCATGCTGACGGATTCGTCATGCTGACGGATTCATCATGTTGACAGATGCGTCATGTTGACGGATGCGTCATGTTGACGGATTCATCATGTTGACGGATGCGTCATGTTGACGGATTCATCATGTTGACGGATGCGTCATGTTGACGGATGCGTCATGTTGACGGATCATTCAGGAACTTGACAGATGTTAACAAGACTTGAAACTTAACAAAATAATCAACTTTCACACACAGGAATAAAAGTATTGGTTTTGAAAATAATAATGAATAAATGAGAGGGAAATAAATAAAAGAGAATGCAAAATAATGTATAGAGAAAGTAATGTAGATAACAGTAAATTAACAGACAGTGTAGCACAGATAACACAGACGGAGTAACACAGTGTAGAACAGACAGGATAACACAGACAGGGTTGTGTGACAGCAGACACGGGCAGTGTGACAGACAGCAGACACGGGCAGTGTGACAGACAGCAGACACGGGCAGTGTGACAGACAGCAGACACGGGCAGTGTGACAGACAGCAGACACGGGCAGTGTGACAGACACAAACACAGAGGCTGAAAGAACATTCATAATCTGACAGCCATGTTAAATAAGACACACACACACATACACATACGCACATACACACACACACACATCCAGAGCTAAGGGGAATGTCCTATGAGGAAAGATTAAGGGAAATCGGCCTGACCACACTGGAGGACAGGAGGGTCAGGGGAGACATGATAACGACATATAAAATACTGCGTGGAATAGACAAGGTGGACAAAGACAGGATGTTCCAGGGAGGGGACACAGAAACAAGAGGCCACAATTGGAAGTTGAAGACACAAATGAGTCAGAGAGATAGTAGGAAGTATTTCTTCAGTCATAGAGTTGTAAGGCAGTGGAATAGCCTAGAAAATGACGTAGTGGAGGCAGGAACCATACACAGTTTTAAGACGAGGTTTGATAAAGCTCATGGAGCGGGGAGAGAGAGGGCCTAGTAGCAACCGGTGAAGAGGCGGGGCCAGGAGCTAGGACTCGACCCCTGCAACCACAAATAGGTGAGTACAAATAGGTGAGTACACACACACACATATACACACATACACACACACACACACATATACACACATACACACACACACACACACACACACACACACACACACACACACACATACACACACATACACACACATACACACACACACATACACACATACACACACATACACACACACACACACACACACACTACTGGAGGGAGCCATGTTGAGAGCACAACATGTATACATAGAAGGCCACATAACACGGAAGTACACACGCAGAGGACGTCACAAGTACACACGCAGAGGACGTCACAAGGATACATGCAGGAGATGACCTAAGTGACACAGGGAAGGCGGTGGCAGACGACACACACGGAAGGAAGGATACATGCAGGGGATGACCAGGATGACACAGAGGGTGGTGTGTACTCACGTGGCTTGCAGGTACACCCGTCGCAGGCAAACCCGTCGTCACAGTCATCAGAGTCGTGGCAGGTACACTCTGAGATAACCATAACAAAGATTAACACCATGTGCTATCTTAACACCATGTGGTGTGTTAACACTATGTGCTATGTTAACATTGTGTTAACACCATGTGCTATCTTAACAATGTGATATGTTAACACTATGTGATATGTTAACAATGTGGTATGTTAACACTATGTGGTATGCTAACAATGTGGTATGTTAACACTATGTGGTATGTTAACAATGTGGTATGTTAACACTATGTGGTATGTTAACAATGTGGTATGTTAACACTATGTGGTATGTTAACAATGTGGTATGTTAACACTATGTGGTATGTTAACAATGTGGTATGTTAACACTATGTGGTATGTTAACAATGTGGTATGTTAACACTATGTGCTATGTTAACAATGTGGTATGTTAACACTATGTGGTATGTTAACAATGTGGTATATTAACACTATGTGGCATGTTAACAATGTGGTATATTAACATTGTGTTAACACCATGTGCTATGTTAACACCATGTGCTATGTTAACACTATGTGGTATGTTAACACTATGTGGTATGTTAACACCATGTGGTATGCTAACACCATGTGGTATGTTAACACCATGTGCTATGTTAACACCATGTGCTATGTTAACACCATGTGCTATGTTAACACCATGTGGTATGTTAACACTATGTGGTATGTTAACACCATGTGCTATGTTAACACCATGTGCTATGTTAACACCATGTGGTATGTTAACACCATGTGCTATGTTAACACCATGTGCTATGTTAACACCATGTGGTATGTTAACACCATGTGGTATGTTAACACCATGTGGTATGTTAACACCATGTGGTATGTTAACACCATGTGCTATGTTAACACCATGTGCTGTGTTAACACCATGTGCTATGTTAACACCATGCGCTATGTTAACCCCATGTGTTAACACTATGTGCTATGTTAACACCATGTGCTATGTTAACACCATGCGCTATGTTAACACTATGTGCTATGTTAACACCATGTGCTATGTTAACACCATGTGGTATGTTAACACCATGTGTTAACACTATGTGGTATGTTAACACCATGTGTTAACACTATGTGCTATGTTAACACCATGTGTTAACACTATGTGCTATGTTAACACCATGTGTTAACACTATGTGCTATGTTAACACCATGTGTTAACACTTTACTATGTTAACACCATGTGTTAACACTATGTGCTATGTTAACACCATGTGTTAACACTATGTGCTATGTTAACACCATGTGTTAACACTATGTGCTATGTTAACACCATGTGTTAACACTATGTGCTATGTTAACACCATGTGTTAACACTATGTACTATGTTAACACCATGTGTTAACACTATGTGCTATGTTAACACCATGTGTTAACACTATGTGCTATGTTAACACCACTAAGACATTCCCCCCCCACACACACACAAACACACACATTAACGGTCTTAAATTCTAAGTGTAACCACTGGTCTAAAATACTTAATACTGTCTACACTTTTAATTAGATCAGAGTGTAGACAAGCAGTGTGACAGGTTATATATACTCTGGTCTACCTCATCTACCACTACCATACTCTACTTCCCATAACTCACGTCAGACCTACATTTCACACGACCTGTATACCTGGTATACCTGGTATACATTCTCCCTTGTATTGGACCTACAGGCACCGAGAGTCAGCCAGGCGCTACATCAATCATAAGTGAATATATGGTCTACTCTAGTTAGACAGCAGGCTAGACCAGCTAGACAGTCTTGGCCAGACCACAACCCAATAGGGTTATCAAACCCTATTCATTGAGTACCACTAAAAATAGTGCTCCTCCCTTCTTATGTTCTTATACACCTACATACACCTACAGTGCCTACACCCACTTACACTTGGCTAACTTCTAGGATACTTACAGGTGTAAAGCTTTACTCACTAGAGGTTAGGATGGTGAGCCATGCGGCTAGTACGAGAGCAGCAGCAACAGCAGCAACACTAGTAGCAATACTCTGCACGTGCTCAACTCAACATGTTAGTAAGACAGTGATAACAAGTTTGCGTCGCATGTCTGTTGTGGGTTCAGTCCAACACAAGTCCCTATACTCCATGAAGGATCACAGTCCAGTCCAACACAAGTCCTAAACTCATAAAATATCACAGTCCAGCACACGTCCCTGTACTCCATGATGGACAACACTCTCACTTGGATCCTCACACATCATGCAGGATCCTCACACATCATGCAGGATCCTCACACATCATGCAGGATCCTCACACATCATGCAGGATCCTCACACATCATGCAGGATCCTCACACATCATGGCAGGATCCTCATAATGCAGGATTCTCACACATGCAGGATCCTCACATATCATGGCAGGATTCCGCAATGTATTTACACTCCTCCCAAAGATCTTTCTAGCAGCTTGGGATCTCAGACATGCCCTGGGAGAGAGGGAGTCTGAGGAGCAACTGGACGCAGGTACACCCAAGCTAATCATTTCGAGGGACTGAGACAGTGGGAGAGGTACATTAAGTGTCCCCTGAGAGTTACCTGAGGAGGGTAGGAGGGAGCACCTTTTCCTGGGGTCGCCGGTGTATCCTGGGGGACAGGTGCAGCTGGGGAGATGACCGACGGCACGACAGTCAGCGTCGAGGCCACAGGCGTCCGTCATGAGGCAAGGGTTCATGCAGTGACCGGAGAGGCAGGCGTGGTCAGGCAGGCAGTCAGCGTCCCGGACACAAGCTGGGTCTGCCAGGCACAAACTCCCTCAGACCACAGCCCACAGACCGGGGGCTACCCAGCGTCTAGCTAATGGCAGCCCATGTCTCATGCTAGTTCTTATGTCACTGTCTGTCTGTTTCTGTCATTATTAATGCAGTGTCTTAATCCTCTGTCTCATTGGCAAGCAGTCCTTAAAGAACTTATTTACTGTTTAAGGAGGGATCTGACTGTGTTGTGTGTGTGTGTGTGTGTGTGTGTGTGTGTGTGTGTACTCGCCTAATTGTGGTTGCAGGGGTCGAGACTCAGCTCCTGGCCCCTGTGTGTGTGTGTGTGTGTGTGTGTGTGTGTGTGTGTGTGTGTGTGTGTGTGTGTGTATACTCACCCATTTGAACTCACATGTTTGTGGTTGCAGGGGGTTGAGTCACAGCTCCTGGCCCCACCTCTTTACTGTGTGAATGAGGAAGGTAACAGCATGGTGCACAGGTGTAACATCCTCCTGACTAATAGTTTCTGAAGGATATTACTGAGTGGCACATCTCAGCAGTGCATCTGAGTGGCCTGTTTGGCAGTGTAATCTGACTGGTACACTCCACTATCTACATTTCAATATCATACCAGTCTGGGTGATTGTTGGTAACTAGTTATACTCTTATATCTTTGAATTGTTAGATGTGAGCGTAGGAAAGTACCCTGGGTGTAGCGAAGGGTGGTGAGGTGTGGGTGTAGTGGTATGGGTGTAGTGATGTGGGTGTGAGTGTAGTGATGTGAGTGTGGGTGTAGTGATGTGAGTGTGGGTGTAGTGATGTGAGTGTGGCTGTAGTGATGTGAGTGTGGCTGTAGTGATGTGAGTGTGGCTGTAGTGATGTGAGTGTGGCTGTAGTGATGTGAGTGTGGCTGTAGTGATGTGAGTGTGGCTGTAGTGATGTGAGTGTGGCTGTAGTGATGTGAGTGTGGCTGTAGTGATGTGGGTGTGGGTGTAGTGATGTGAGTGTGGCTGTAGTGATGTGGGTATGGGTGTAGTGATGTGGGTGTGAGTGTAGTGATGTGGGTATGGGTGTAGTGATGTGAGTGTGGGTGTAGTGATGTGAGTGTGGCTGTAGTGATGTGAGTGTGGCTGTAGTGATGTGAGTGTGGCTGTAGTGATGTGAGTGTGGCTGTAGTGATGTGAGTGTGGCTGTAGTGATGTGAGTGTGGCTGTAGTGATGTGAGTGTGGCTGTAGTGATGTGAGTGTGGCTGTAGTGATGTGGGTGTGGGTGTAGTGATGTGAGTGTGGCTGTAGTGATGTGGGTGTGGGTGTAGTGATGTGAGTGTGGCTGTAGTGATGTGAGTGTGGGTGTAGTGATGTGGGTGTGGGTGTAGCGGTGTGGGTGTCGGCACTAGTTTACCAATAACGTCCAATAACATTGCCAGGAGACACGGCCTCCACCACAGGCCAGTTAAAACATACTCCTCACACTACACAACTTATTCTGGGCAAAATAAAAATGACCAATATAATAAACTCAGAAGTGTGAGTGGTGAGAATGTAACTGTGGTGACAGTGGAGTCCTGTTGTCCCTGAGACAGTCATCACAAGTGTCCTGTATTGTCGGAAGACGTCCAACCTTTAGTACGAGATACTGTAGCAAGATTAATATCTACCAATACTTATACTACTGCTGGTATTACTAGAGTTAATACAGTCGAGAAACTTAGAAATGAGAAGCTTAGTAATCAGTTACGGTCTATATAATTATAATTATTATTATTATTATTATTATTATTATTATTATTATTATTATTATTATTATTATTATTAGGCAGCAAGTTAATGTATAGCAATTTAATGGCAAGGATTGGCATATGAGGCTACTGACTACTTGACAGAATAGTGGTCAAGGAGGCTGTCAACACATCACAGTATACAAGGTACACTGGGTACAGTTCTGTACACAATATGAGGTAATACGTATAGCACTGTACACAACATATCAAGTATGCTGTGATATGCGACAGCCAACAACATACAACATAAGGGACAACACAATAGGGAAGACAGGGGCAGGGGGCATGGGGCAAGGGACAGGGAGGTAGGGGGGGACGACGGGAAAGTCGGGTGAAGGACAAGTCCGCAAATTTAAGAGAGATTTGTTGGGAAGTAACCAGGGGATACCACAGGGGTGGTGGTGGGAGATTGGTCAGGGGATACCACAGGGGTGGTGGTGGGAGATTGGTCAGGGAATACCACAGGGGTGGTGGTGGGAGATTGGTCAGGGAATACCACAGGGGTGGTGGTGGGAGATTGGTCAGGGAATACCACAGGGGTGGTGGTAAGAGACTGGTCTGGGGATACCACAGGGGTGGTGGTGGGAGACTGGCCAGGGGGGGTGGTGGTGGGAGATTGGTCAGAGGATACCACAGGGGTGGTGGTGGGAGATTGGTCAGGGGATACCACAGGGGTGGTGGTGGGAGATTGGTCAGAGGATATACAGAGGATACCACAGGGGTGGTGGTGGGAGATTGGTCAGAGGATACCACAGGGGTGGTGGTGGGAGATTGGTCAGAGGATACCACAGGGGTGGTGGTGGGAGATTGGTCAGGGGATACCACAGGGGTGGTGGTGGGAGATTGGTCAGGGGATACCACAGGGGTGGTGGTGGGAGATTGGTCAGGGGATACCACAGGGGTGGTGGTGGGAGATTGGTCAGGGGATACCACAGGGGTGGTGGTGGGAGATTGGTCAGGGGATACCACAGGGGTGGTGGTGGGAGATTGGTCAGGGGATACCACAGGGGTGGTGGTGGGAGATTGGTCAGGGGATACCACAGGGGTGGTGGTGGGAGATTGGTCAGGGGATACCACAGGGGTGGTGGTGGGAGATTGGTCAGGGGATACCACAGGGGTGGTGGTGGGAGATTGGTCAGGGAATACCACAGGGGTGGTGGTGGGAGATTGGTCAGGGGATACCACCGGGGTGGTGGTGGGAGATTGGTCAGGGATACCACAGGGGTGGTGGTGGGAGATTGGTCAGGGGATACCACAGGGGTGGTGGTGGGAGATTGGTCAGAGGATACCACAGGGGTGGTGGTGGGAGATTGGTCAGGGCAGACCGCAGGGGTGGTGGTGGGAGATTGGTCAGGGGATACCACAGGGGTGGTGGTGGGAGATTGGTCAGGGGGTACCACAGGGGTGGTGGTGGGAGATTGGTCAGGGGATACCACAGGGGTGGTGGTGGGAGATTGGTCAGGGATACCACAGGGGTGGTGGTGCGAGATTGGTCAGGGGGTACCACAGGGGTGGTGGTGGGAGATTGGTCAGAGGATACCACAGGGGTGGTGGTGCGAGATTGGTCAGAGGATACCACAGGGGTGGTGGTGGGAGATTGGTCAGAGGATACCACAGGGGTGGTGGTGCGAGATTGGTCAGGGGGTACCACAGGGGTGGTGGTGGGAGATTGGTCAGGGGGTACCACAGGGGTGGTGGTGGGAGATTGGTCAGAGGATACCACAGGGGTGGTGGTGCGAGATTGGTCAGGGGGTACCACAGGGGTGGTGGTGCGAGATTGGTCAGGGGGTACCACAGGGGTGGTGGTGGGAGATTGGTCAGGGGGTACCACAGGGGTGGTGGTGGGAGATTGGTCAGAGGATACCACAGGGGTGGTGGTGCGAGATTGGTCAGAGGATACCACAGGGGTGGTGGTGGGAGATTGGTCAGAGGATACCACAGGGGTGGTGGTGCGAGATTGGTCAGGGGGTACCACAGGGGTGGTGGTGGGAGATTGGTCAGGGGGTACCACAGGGGTGGTGGTGGGAGATTGGTCAGAGGATACCACAGGGGTGGTGGTGCGAGATTGGTCAGGGGGTACCACAGGGGTGGTGGTGGGAGATTGGTCAGAGGATACCACAGGGGTGGTGGTGCGAGATTGGTCAGAGGATACCACAGGGGTGGTGGTGGGAGATTGGTCAGAGGATACCACAGGGGTGGTGGTGCGAGATTGGTCAGGGGGTACCACAGGGGTGGTGGTGGGAGATTGGTCAGGGGGTACCACAGGGGTGGTGGTGGGAGATTGGTCAGAGGATACCACAGGGGTGGTGGTGCGAGATTGGTCAGAGGATACCACAGGGGTGGTGGTGGGAGATTGGTCAGAGGATACCACAGGGGTGGTGGTGCGAGATTGGTCAGAGGATACCACAGGGGTGGTGGTGGGAGATTGGTCAGGGGATACCACAGGGGTGGTGGTGGGAGATTGGTCAGGGGATACCACAGGGGTGGTGGTGGGAGACTGATCAGGGGATACCACAGGGGTGGTGGTGGGAGATTAGTCAGGGGATACCACAGGGGTGGTGGTGGGAGACTGGTCAGGGGATACCACAGGGGTGGTGGTGGGAGACTGGTCAGGGAATACCACAGGGGTGGTGGTGGGAGACTGGTCTGGGGATACCACAGGGGTGGTGGTGGGAGACTGGTCAGGGGATACTACAGGGGTTGTGGTGGGAGACTGGTCTGGGGATACCACAGGGGTGGTGGTGGGAGACTGGTCAGGGGATACTACAGGGGTTGTGGTGGGAGACTGGTCTGGGGATAAAACAGGGGTGGTGGTGGGAGACTGGTCTGGGGATAACACAGGGGTGGTGGTGGGAGACTGGTCAGGGGATACCACAGGGGTGGTGGTGGGAGACTGGTCTGGGGATAACACAGGGGTGGTGGTGGGAGACTGGTCAGGGGATACCACAGGGGTTTTGGTAGGAGACTGGTCTGGGGATACCACAGGGGTGGTGGTGGGAGACTGGTCAGGGGATACCACAGGGGGGGGGAGACTGGTCAGGGGATACCACAGGGGTGGTGGTGGGAGACTGGTCAGGGGATACCACAGGGGTGGTGGTGGGAGACTGGTCAGGGGATACCACAGGGGTTTTGGTAGGAGACTGGTCTGGGAATACCACAGGGGTGGTGGTGGGACACTGGTCTGGGAATATCACAGGGGTGGTGGGAGATGGTCAGGGAGTAACTAGTCAAGGAACGGCAGCACGGGTGGGGGAAGGGGGGAGGGGGAGGGGAAGGCAAGGCAGATAAATGGGGGGGTTGCTGGGGAGTAAGGGTAGAGGGGGAGGAGAGGAGGAAGGAACGGCCTTCCCTTCAGGAACACACCAATACACTTCGTCTTAATAAAAAAAATACAAAGTTTAATTCTCTGTTAGCTTTGCATTTCTTTAATGAGTTATATGCGTTATAACTATCGCTATGGGAGTGGCAAGGTCAGTTGATAATGGGAGTTTGTAACGAGGAGGCAGGGAATATCGTTAGCGTCACGTTGGGGGTATGGTAGTTGGGGTTGGTTGGGGGCGGGGGGTTGGGGAAGCAGCAGCAGCAGGAACAGAGGGCCAGGAGATAATACCTGAGATACAGAAGGGGATGTGATCACGAACTTCGCATCTCTCAGAGGTGAAACAAGGACTTCGTACTTCACAGGGAGAGAGACACTCCTTGTTGTAGCAGGCGTACTCGCTGGGGCAGTCAGTGTTGCTGCGACACCCGACTGTGGGAGGTACAGCAAGACGGGGCACCAGCACCACCACCAGCAGCAGAGACAGGAGGAGAAGGAGGGGAAGGAGGAGGTTTCCAGTTAGCCAATCATGGCCTTGTATTTCAGGAGGTTGTGGGGATGAGGGGTAAGCCAAGGCTCTCGTGGGGGAAACATGATACTTACAGGGGGAAGACTATCGCAGGAAGGGACACTGACACACTCGTAGACCCACAAGTTTCATGAAGGTAATGGAAAAGAGGGCAGGGTGGGGAGGGGAGGAATGTATCCCCATGCTAAGGTGGGGAGGGAAGGGCTTACCTGTATGGCAGGGTGGGGAAGAAAAGGTTTACATTCATGGCAGGGAAGGGAGGGAAGGGTTTACCTTCTCAGGGAAACCAGCAGCAAGAGCCTGGGATTTATACTTTAAGTTTGTACTAAGTGACAGAGAACAAGGTACTTGCCTCTTGATTCTCTCATCACAAGAGTTCAGAAATTTGACTACAGATGAAAATATGGATAAATAATAACAAGAAAATAGCAGAAACAAGATAACAAAGTCAAAACACCAACATAAAGTAAAGACAAAAATAATGAAAGGAAAGATATAGAAAGATATTCAGTTGTACAATGTTCCGTATTTTGATCTCATCTGTTAACTACTTAACTACTCTGACACTTTACACTACTTAAAGTGTCACCAAACACTTATAAAAGGTAAGTGCCAAGTCAAATACACGTGCAAATAGGTGGATAAATACCTTGAAAAGGTGCTTGTGCCTATTAAGCAGTGATGAAGTGTTGGCACCGTGTGCCGGCACTTACCAGTGAGACAAGTGGCCCTCTGGTTCTCCACTTTACAGTCCTCCTTGGCAGAGCATGGGTTACGAGCCACACATGGGTTCAGACACTTCTCGTTGATACATGCCTGGCTAGCTGGACACTCAGAGTCATCACGGCACCCAACAGCTGCTCGTCCAACACAGGGTCATCACGGGGTCACAGCCACACAACACAGGTCACCACACATCAGTTCAGGTGAATGAGGAAGTGTGGCAGCAAGATGATACAGAAGATGGAGAGAAAGTACTTTAGAATTGAACTTTGGCTGAAGGTTGGAGGTCGATGGCGCATGCTGCTGGCCAGGGAGGCCACCGAGCATTTATATGTCATAGCCAAGAAGACGACTGATTGTCTATCTCTCGGCAAATGCTCATCACAAGTTGGTGGGTCCCTGGCCAGGCACATGCCCAGACCCACCAAGCTTCGTCCTGAGTATGGTAGGAGACCAAACTAAGCCTCCTCACACTCAAGACTATATCTCAAAATATTTCAGAATGTGGAAAAACTTTGTTAATTATGGTTATAAATTTGATTTGTAGTTAAGTCTTCCATCGTGTTGTTCGGTGTGGTGTAAACTGGGGGTGAAGTAAGCCAGTGCAGTACTGTGCAGCTATACTTCTATACTGTGCTATGGAGGAGAGGTGTGGGGGTGTGGAAATGGAGGGATCTTGTTCAGAACTAAGAAGTGAACAAGTGTTATGCTAGATACACATGAACAGGCTCACGTTCAGCTGTAACACTTGAACAATTTGTGTAAACTACAAGTGAACAGGCTGGTGTTCAGCTGTAACACTGTCGAACAAGCAGTATAAACTACAAATGAACAGGCTGGTGTTCAGCTGTAACACTGTCGAACAAGCAGTATAAACTACAAATGAACAGGCTGGTGCTCAGCTGTAACACTGACGAACATGCTTACATTCTTCTACAGAACAAGTGAACACTCTGGGTTTTATCTACATCAAAAGCATACGAACAATCTGTGTCTCGTGGATGAGCAAATATCCTAATCCCTCTAATCCAAGAAGCATACTGTATTAATCCAATGTAATCCATGTGTGTTGCGGTTTAATCCCATACTCCAATCACTAATCCCTTAACCCTGGGGGATCTCTGTGTATTCTGTAAATCTCTAGACTGGGCGATCGTTCCACAAGAAGCTTGTTAATTACTAGTAATAGTTAGGTACTGTTTCTCTAGTCTGTTATTAACAGTGTTACTGGGTAGGGTAACGAGGTAGCCAACAGAGACACATGGGAGGTTAACGGAGGGGTACGGAGATACAGGTTAACAGAGTGACACAGAAATAGGGGGGTAACAGTTAACAGTGTTCTTATATGGTAAACCAAACAATGTATTTGTTCCTGTGAAAAAAAAACACATAATTAACAAAGACAAACAAACTCAGGCATACTTGCATACAAACAATACATGCTCGCCCAACCCATGCACCATACCACAAAGTGCATTGAGGTAAACCAAAGGAGTAAACCAAAAGGCAGCCACTGGGATAAACGAGCAGGAGATAAACCAGAAGTCAACCACTGATATGCATGAGTGTGTTAACTTCCAGGTCATTTTGAGTCCTGAAGTCACACCTCCATGTTAAGTCATGGTAAACCACACAGGTATACTCCCTCTTGGTTTACCCCACAAGGTGGATTCTCGTCTAGAGTGGGTTAACTATGCCACAACAAACAAGCAGACACGGATCGGTACACTAACGCAGGCCAGTACAAATGGTTAGCAAACACAAACACAGGCAAACAAAAATATTTGTACCATCATAAGCATTTGTTGTTATTTTCGCGTTGGGTGAAGGCTTGTGCATCCTTCACGAGGTTAATAAAAGCCCAAATAAGCCTACATGGTGAGTAAAAGGTTACGCAAGAAGCAGCAATAATAACAGCAACAGCAGTAGCGATTCTTGGCTTTTAGTACTGGGTTAAGTAACAGCCGCGTCTCCCATTTCGTCAGAAGCCACAGAATACGGGATTAAAGAAAATGTATTGAAAGCAACTTCACGAAGAAGCAGATGAAGACACTTGTCAGGCTGACAGACATGGAAGGCTGATAGCACCACACAAGTTGGCACATATAACATTCATACCCAAAAAAGACGAAATAACAGTGGCAGTTTTGTGTTTATAGTGGGGATCAGTAGGGTGTTTAAGATGTTAAAGGTGGGAAGACCTCATGGAGGGAGGGAGGGAGGGAAGAGGCATATATAACCTCGTAGAGGAGGGTATTAACACTGGCGGACCTTCCCTCCACAAGCGCCTTGGTCAAGGGTGTTGACCAAGAGTGTAAAGGTTACACAAGCTGGTGGGTTCCACCAGTGCCTGAATCTCACACAAGAGCGCTGCATCTCGGGCAGGTCCACTAGGGTCTCAAAAAAACCATCTTACACCCACAAATTTAGAAATTTCCGAAAGCTCCAGGAAGAAACAAGGGCATACAAATTCTCAGCAAGCACTTTACTAGCTGTCAGTACAGGGGCTGCCAGCCTAGGAACTTTGTAAGTGCTGGCTGAGAATTTGGCTCGAGGCGGCCAACTGGCCATCCAAGCGAGTCTGGAAGCTGAACATAGAAGGGGAGGATTTGGGGCACATATTACCTTGGGGACACCGGGAGCCTTGGACAGACCCCGTGGGACACTGACATGTTAGTCTGTTACTTATCACCTGACACACAAACCCACTACCACATGGACTGGACACCTTGCATGGGTCTATACAACGTTTGTTCTGGCACAACAAGTTCCTGGGACACTCCACGCTACTTGTGCAGCTCTTCGGCACCCGGGACAATGTTTTAGGAACTGACGGCGTGGAGGTGGTGGCAAGTACAGGGGTGTCTGGGATGGGAGTGGTGACTGGTCGTGGCGTTGTGACTGGTAGTGTTGAAGGTATTGTGGGTCTCGTTGGAGGGAACTTTGTAGCCGGTCTAGAGGTGTAGCGTATTGGAGGTCTCTCTGACGGTGTGTCCGTAGCTGGCACTGGTGGTGCTGGTAGGGTATGAGGTTGGGTTGGTACTTGCGTGTCTGATGGTGGTAGTGTTGTGTGGGGTTGATTCGTGTGTGTGTCAGTGGCTAGTGATGGTGACTGTGTTGTGGTGAGTGGTTGGGATGTTGTGAAAAAGGGGCGTCTTGGTGTGGAAGGTGGAGGGGGTGTAGATGGCCTGGGTCGTCTTGTTGGGGATACTGGACTGCTAGAAGGCTGGACAGATGACTCTGTTACTGGAGATACTGGTGTATCAGTCGCAAATATAATGGGGATCTCTGGGATTGTTGCAGGTCTTTTAATGACAATAATTGGTTGTTTACCTGTTGCGGGAATGTTAGGTGTCCTAGAGGAGGTGTGAGGGATCGGAGTTGTGAAGGAGGTCAAGGTCTTTGTGTCGTGAGGTTGGTCGGGAAAGAAGCCTACAGTTTTAGTGGGAAGTTTAGGTCTTAATGTCTTGCCGAAGTCTTGGGGCGGCGTGGTAGTGGGTGAGGTTTTGACTGTGTCGACACAGTTTATTTTGAGTAGGCCATCTGGGCGTGTAAAGACCGAACAATGGAGTGTCCCACAGGCGTCCAGGCAGGGGTTTGTGCAGTGCCCCTGGAGACACGTATGTTTGGTCGTGCCGCAGTCAGCATCACTGCGACACGGCGTCGTGGTGGACCTGCTGGTGGTGGTGATGGAGGGGGTGGAGGGGGTGGAAGTATCGATGTCTGTGGACACACATGCAAAATATGAAAATGTGAATAAAATATAGTTAATATGAAGGGGTTACTTATGTTGCATGTTTTCAGGCTGTGACAACAGTAAACAGTGAAGAGCTAAGGTCACAAGGTCTGTCACGGTCACAGTTCTCCTGGTGATCAACACCTGAGCTCGTCTTTGTGAGGGTAATTTGTATCTCTCATCAGTGTTCATTAAATAACCAAGAAGTTATGGATCCACCTTGAAGTGTGAGTTAATAAGTTGACTTGCAAATGAACATTCGCTTGATTAATATAACTGGACATTAGCAAACAAGTTTGTAGGACGTGAGTGTATATTAGTCTACTCCGAAGACGTTCGCCAGAAATGATTCTCCCTCAGATGGACAGATCATCTGATCAGTGACGTGATGCATGCCCGCTGATTGGCCTATAGCTGACCAATGAGAGGGCGAGTGTGACGTCACTGAGCGGGTGAGAGAAGGTCCAGGAGAGAGAGAGGAACCATCTGGCGGAAGGTCCCACGTCGGAGGTTAGTCGAAGTGGCTGTCTACCACAGGACTAGTAGCCACTAGTGTCCACCACCGCTCAGTCGGGTTAATAGACAAGTAGCGGGCCATCCAGCGCCCTGGTTTACCTTTGACGCAGCCAAAGTCGGGATCGACAGTAAAGCCTGGTGGACAGAATTTACACAGAGGCTTGTGGTCTTCAACGTAGCAGGGAGTGTCCCCAGGGCAGCCATGCGAGGCGCAGGGATCCACACACTGGTAGGAGACGCAGGCCTGCGTGGGAGCGCACCCTTCGTCCCTAAGGCAGATGGTGATGGATGGTGTGCAATCCTTGAGACAGATACACACGGGTCGGTGGTTGAGCACTTCACACTGCTTGTTGGGTGGGCACGGACGGCCCACTCCACACGGGTTGGTGCATCTGTTGCTCACACACGCCAGGTTGCTGGCGCAATCGTCGTCGCCACGGCAATCAATGGGTCCTGTCGCACACACAAACTCTCCCACTGAGTTGACAACAAAGCCATACTTGCATATACACGTAGCTTTGTGTTTCCTGACTTCACACACTTTATTAGCTTGGCAAACAGAGGAGCCGCGGGAGCAAGGGTCGTAGCAGGTGCGAAGTGAGGCGTCGCACGCCCGACTCTCTCCGCAGTCACCGTCGCGCCCACACCCGCCCACCAGGGGCGGCTCCATGGGCGGCCTAGGCGTGGCGCAGGCGGGATCTGGGCGGCAAGCAACCTGCGGCCGACCCACATAACACTGTGGGCAGGAGCAGATGGCCGCATGCGCCACGGTATGACAGAGAGCTCGCTCCCCGCACGCGCCTCGCAGCGTGCACGGATCCTTACACATTCCACTGATACATGCCTGAGCCGGCGGGCAGTCTGTGTCAAGCGTGCACTGAGTATCTAAGTGTGAGAGAGAGGCCAATGTCAGCATGCAACCAGTGGCCGGCCGTGGTGCCATGTGTCTGAACCACACTGAGGGTGCCATGTATCACAACCACACTGAGGGTGCCATGTGTATCACCCACGCTGATGAGGGTGCCATGTATCACAACCACACTGAGGGTGCCATGTGTATCAACCACACTGATGAGGGTGCCATGTGTCTCAGCCACACTGAGGGTGCCATGTGTCACAACCACACTGAGGGTGCCATGTATCACAACCACACTGAGGGTGCCATGTATCACAACCACACTGAGGATGACCATGTAACAACCAGAGGGTGCCATACGACCATGTGTCACACCAACCATACACAACCACACTGACCATGTATCACACCTCACAGCCATACAACCTCACTGACCATGTAACACCAACCATAGTGACCATGAGGGTGCATGTGTCACAACCACACTGAACCATGTACACCAGCCATACGACCATGTATCACAACAGCCTGATGAACCATGAACACCAGCCATACGACCATGTACACCAACCATAGGACCATGTACACCAGCCATACGACCATGTACACCAGCCATACGACCATGTACACCAACCATAGGACCATGTACACCAGCCATACGACCATGAACACCAGCCATATGACCATGTACACCAACCATAGGACCATGTACACCAGCCATACGACCATGTACACCAGCCTTATGAACATGAACACCAGCCATACAACCATGTACACCAACCATAGGACCATGTACACCAGCCATACGACCATGAACACCAGCGATAGGACCATGAACACCAGCCATACGACTATGTACACCAACCATAGGACCATGTACACCAGCCATACGACCATGTACACCAGCCATACGACCATGAACACCAGCCATACGACCATGTACACCAACCATAGGACCATGTACACCAGCCATACGACCATGTACACCAGCCATACGACCATGTACATCAGCCTTACGACCATGAACACCAGCCATACAACCATGTACACCAACCATAGGACCATGTACACCAGCCATACGACCATGAACACCAGCCATAGGACCATGAACACCAGCCATACGACCATGTACACCAGCCAAACGACCGTGTACACCAGCCATACGACCATGTACACCAGCCATACGACCATGAACACCAGCCATAGGACCATGAACACCAGCCATACGACCATGTACACCAATCATACGACCATGTACACCAGTCATACGATCATGTACACCAACCACAGGACCATGTACACCAGCCATACGACCATGTACACCAGCCATACGACCATGAACACTAACCATACGACCATGTACACCAGCCATACGACCATGTACACCAACCACAGGACCATGTACACTAGCCATACGACCATGTACACCAGCCATACGACCATGCACACCAACCATACGACCATGCACACCAGCCATACGACCATGCACACCAACCATACGACCATGCACACCAACCATACGATCATGTACACCAGCCATACGACCATGTACACCAGCCATACGACCATGCACACCAGCCATACGACCATGCACACCAGCCATACGACCATGTACACCAACCATACGATCATGTACACCAGCCATACGACCGTGAACAGTCATACGACCATGAACACCAGCCATACGATCATGAACACCAGCCATACAGCCATGTACACCAGCCATATGGCCATGTACACCAGCCATACGACCATGTACACCAGCCATACGAACATGTACACCAGCCATACGACCGTGTACACTAGCCATACGATCATGTATACCAGCCATACGATCATGTACACTAGCCATACGACCATGTACACCAACCATACGACCATGTACACCAACCATACAACCATGTACACCAACCATACAACCATTCACATCAGCCATATGCAAATGTATACTTATACATCCATGTACACCAACCATACGACCGTGTACACCAACCATACAACCATTCACATCAGCCATATGCAAATGTATACTAATACACCCATGTACACCAACCATACGACCATGCAAATCAACCATACGACTATGTACACATACCATATCATGTACACCAACCATACCATAATGTATAACAACCATATGACCATGTACACCAAGCACCCTATGTACACCAATAGTATGATCATGTACACCAACAATACGACCATGTACACTAATCAGTCAGCCACACAGATTTAATACAAACATGTACACACACGACCATGAACACCAAGGAGGCTAGAGACGTACATGTACATACACAGAGGTGCATGTACACCCTGAAGGGGGTACATACGTACATGTACACACACAGAGGTGCATGTACACCCTGCAGGGGCTACAGACGTACATGTACACACACAGAGGTGCATGTACACCCTGCAGGGGCTACATACGTACATGTACACACACAGAGGTGCATGTACACCCTGCAGGGGCTACAGACGTACATGTACACACACAGAGGTGCATGTACACCCTGCAGGGGCTACAGACGTACATGTACACACATGACTGGCCACTATGGGGGAGTAACAGGTAAATGTAAGACAGTTATGTTATTGAGTTATTCTTGTTACGTTACATTTGTTACACCTGCGTAACGCTACACCTGTGCGCCCCCCGCCCCCCTCATCAAGGGCTCTTGATCCAAGGAACTGGGCTAACCATCTCCCCCTTTTCCCCGGATCAAAACTGGTCCCATTACCCAAAGGTGCTACATGACCCTTGCGGGTTTAGCGGTTCCCCCTCGTGATGAGTGACACCTGTTGCTTTGACAGGTGTCACACCTGGGACAAGTGTCACACCTGGGACAGGTGTCACACCTGGGACAGGTGTCACAACTGGGACAGGTGTCACCTGGGGCAGGTGCTGAGGCAACCATGGTCGTTATGTAAGTAAATAAACACGGGATTCTCGCCCGTACATGCACTAATGAACACGTACACACACAGACACACACATATACACACACAGCCAGAAGCTGTGACTTGACCCCTGCAGTCACAATTAGGTGAGTACACACACACACACACACACACACACACACACACACACACACACACACACACACACACGCACACACGCACACACGCACACACGCACACACGCACACACGCGCACACACACACACACACACACACACACACACACACTAAGCGGGCGTTACATTAGGTACACCAGGAAACACTGGTGTGTGTACAATGTCTGGTTATAGCGGACTACTGTGAGGCAGGGGAGGTGGAGGTGAGGTTGGGGAGGTGGGGGTGAGGTGGGAGTGAGGAAGATGATCCTTAATATATCACTATACAGGATGTACAGAGATATTAGAACACAAACAGGTAGGCAGGGTAACTGACAGAACACAGACAGGTAGACAGGGTAACTGAGAACACAGACAGGTAGACAGGGTAACTGAGAACACAGGTAGGCAGGGTAACAGAACACAGACAGGTAGGCAGGGTAACTGACAGAACACAGTCAGGTAGGCAGGGTAACTGACAGAACACAGACAGGTGGACAGGGTATCTGACAGAACACAGACAGGTAGGCAGGGTAACTGACAGAACACAGACGGGTAGGCAGGGTAACTGACAGAACACAGACAGGTAGGCAGGGTAACTGACAGAACACAGACAGGTAGGCAGGGTAACTGACGGAACACAGACAGGTAGGCAGGGTATCTGACAGAACACAGACAAGTAGGCAGGGTAACTGACAGAACACAGACAGGTAGACAGGGTATCTGACAGAACACAGACAGGTAGGCAGGGTAACTGAGAACACAGGTAGGCAGGGTATCTGACAGAACACAGACAAGTAGGCAGGATAACTGACAGAACACAGACAGGTAGACAGGGTATCTGACAGAACACAGACAGGTAGGCAGGGTAACTGACAGAACACAGACAGGTAGACAGGGTAACTGAGAACACAGACAGGTAGGCAGGGTAACTAACAGAACACAGACAGATAGGGTAACTGAGAACACAGACAGGTAGGCAGGGTAACTGACAGAACACAGACAGGTAGGCAGGGTATCTGACAGAACACAGACAGGTAGACAGGATGACACAAGCCAGGGCTGTGACAGACTAGCAGACGGGACGTCACATAGAGACGTACACTAACACGGTCAGTACCACACAGGTTACAATGAACACAGCTAACACACACTGGGATATCAAAGGTATTTATTACACACGTTAAGAGATGCTGCTAAGTAAGAGGGGCTATGTGGTGAGATCAGGAGATATTAGGGTATGAGGTGACCTTACCACACAGTCTCTAATGTTATGGTAGACTGAGAGGTAAACTGTTATATTTGAGGGAAGGTGACTCGATAAAGTGACTACAATTATTGTAGCAGGTGTCTGGGCATGTTACCAGATTTTAACAGCAAACTCTGGACAGTTGTAACAGGTGTTGAGAATGAGAACCTGTGTTAGCAGATGAGAGAGAACAATGAACATTCATTACAAGGGAGTGAACTTGTTGAAGAACGACAAGGAACATGGGTCGATGACATCAAACACTCCAGGCTTGTTACGAAGCCACAGAGAACGTTGTATGTTTAGTGAAGGTTGTGGATGAAGGTGGTTGCAGGAGACATCCACACATATTATTTAAGAGCTATGTTAGGTACCGGTATAAACCTTGTTAATAAATACCCAGAAACTGGCTTAGAAAGACACACAAGCGAACACTAGGATGTATATACTATTTTGGGATCTTGATCATCTTTAGTTACAAATACATCCCAGTGTTCACTCGTGTTCGATATTAAGTGTATGAGGAGTGCTGGGAATCAAACTGGTGATACTCCAGTTGTTAAGTCCATGAATATAACCACTCAGCCACAGAGTGGAACTGACAACTGTGTAGCGCCATCTCTTCTGTGTCGACCAACAGTCGGTGCTGTCATCGAAGTCCTTACGAAGACAATGTGGGTGAGGCAGCACAGTCATGAACCAACATATGCAGTCACACATACTCCTCATACAATTAACTACATTCACAATATGCTGATATGACCTCTACGTTTGGCATATTGCTGTAGATGGTGGAGGTAAACTAGAGAGTTAATAACACATGCATCATTAACCTGTTGATGATACTTTCGGTCACTGGCGGGTTAAGAAAGTGTTTATCAACACCATACTGGATGGTGGCAGCACTTGAGCAGTACTGCAGGTGTTTAATGTTAGTTTGTGAGCAATGAGTACCATAGTGATAAATGGTATACACATTCATACCAATGGGTAAATACGGATTAGCCAGAACAGGTGTTCAGAGACATGGGGATTTAGAACGGGTGTTCTGAGACATGATTTAAAACAGGTGTTCTAAGGCGTGGGAATTTAGAACGGGTGTTCTGAGACGTGAGGATTTAGAACACGTGTTCCTAGACGTAGCGGCGATGAAGAGTAACTAGAAATTAGTTTGATTCTAGGTTATAGAGATCTAGTGGAGGATGGGAGTTGCCAGGGTTGGGAGGGAGGAGGTTAAATCTTAGCACTAGTAGCTTAGCTTAATGTTCGACTGCCCTCCGCTGCAGCCATGAAGGTGGGTAGGCCTACCTCGGCCTCTTGGCCTCTCGGCCTCTCGCTACATTCCTCCCAGTGTGAAATCAGGGAGCACCAAGAATGAAAACAAATGGGAGTCGGAAAAGAAAACGGGATGTGAAGTACAGAAAACTGGTACCTGGGAGGAAAGATTAAGCGCAAGACACAGAATATAGGGAATGGGGAAAATAATAGGGTATCACAACGAATAATGGGACATGAAGAGGAAATGGGGCTGGAAGTAATAAATGGGAGACGAGGGAGTGCAATACTAGCGACATTTTCAGTAATATAATAAATATAACAGAGATATGTTCGTTATAATACGTGGCCACACATGTCAACACTGACACAGCCTATGATAGGCCTATGTTCAGGTGTGTGAGGTCACTGGTGCAGTGTGTGGCGGTCACTTTGCGGTGTGTGCACGGTGCACACACACTGCAGTGTGTGTGTGCACCGTGCACTCCACACTGACAAGGGATCTTCAAGGGCCGGAGGGATGCTCATTTAAGGAATCTGAGTTGCTCTCCTTCCTCGGAACAAACCAGATTGACCCTTGTGGTATGTCACTTTCCCTTGACTATAATAACAATAGTACTCAGAAACTGCCAGTCCTCGGATCAAACCAACCTTGCTCATCCTGTGTTGAGTCCTGCTTTGCCTCATGGACAGACAGGAAAGACCGCCAGGTCACAAGTTCTAAACATGCCATTCTACACTGGGTAAATTATCATCACAGAATGAGAAAATTTAATCACACAGACTTGAAAAGTCTACAACACTACAATTACTGTACTACATTCTATATATAGACATCGAAGCATATATGAAACATGTGGAGAAGTTTATAGACTTCAGATTAGCTCCTGTGGCTTCCAGGAGCTCCTGGACAGCTCATGTGGCTTCCAGGATCTCCTGGACAGCTCCTGTGGCCTCCAGGAGCTCCTGGACAGCTCCTGTGGCTTCCAGGATCTCCTGGACAGCTCCTGTGGCCTCCAGGAGCTCCTGGACAGCTCTTGTGGCCTCCAGGATCTCCTGGACAGCACTTGTGGCCTCCAGGATATCCTGGACAGCACTTGTGACCTCCAGGATATCCTTGACAACACATGCTTCGAAGCCCATATAAGATCACTAATATCCTTGTTCACAACCCAGTCAGAATCAACCCAACTAGTTGACTCATATCATAGTGGCCACGTTCCTGGACACCGAGGAGGTGTAGCCACCTCCACATGCAGGTGTTGTGTGGATCTGTAGCCACCTCCACACCCAGGTGTTATGTGGAGGTGCGACCACCATCACACACCACCTGGGTGTAGTACCAGGAGGTACGACGCCATCACACACATTTGAGTGGTAGGCAGAGATGTATACACACACACCCAGGTGTTGTGTGGAGGTGTACACACACCCGGGTAACAGGTTTACAGCGTAATAGAACCGTGCCTTCAAGATCCCACTGAGCAATGATAGACCTGGAAGTTGTCATATAACACACACAGAAGGTGGAAACCTAAAATTAATGAACTTTTTTCGTGAAGACAGTGCTACTGAGGCGAGAAGAACATTTAGTGGGAAGACAATCTTGGTGTTTAGGAAGGCGGTGGCCGCTACGAGAGCGAGCAACTGAAGTCTATCCATCAACCCCGAAAATCTACGGTGCGGCAAGTCATTGACTGGAAGGAGAGCGAAGGTGTTACTCACCTGGTACACACTCCACATGAGGGTCACCTATCCAGGTGGCATCACGGCACCTACACCCGTAGCTGCCATCAGCTTCACGTAGACAAGAAGCTGCCACCCCACACCCGGTCTGTCGGCAGTCCCCAGTACCTGTGGCAACACAGTGCTTGATGCAACTCAGAATTGTAAAGTCTCATACAACAGTAAGATTTAATGAGTAAGCAAACTGTTTAATGCAGATGTCATTGTCTTGAACCTTGTGAGTTAGTTTTCTACCTCCAGATCAAACACTACCCCTGGTTTCTACCTCCAGATCAAACACTACCCCTGGTTTCTACCTCCAGATCAAACACTACCCCTGGTTTCTATCACCTTACACAATATTATCTCAGTAACACCCTGATTAAAGTTACTATAGTACTACATAAATATATAATCGGTAGAAAGTTCGTGTAATATATGTGTTGAGGAGCAGTAAAGAGACCTCAGATAACATCAATTATAAAGACACAAGCACTTACATTTAACAAGCGGGTCACCATTAGGAAGATGGTCTGGACAGAAACACTCGGCTTCACTGGCTGAGATATCTCGACACTTGGCATTCTGGCCACAAGAGGTCCTCTTGCATGGGTCAACTTGGTCTTGTGGGCAGAGACAGCCGGCATGGTTGGGGTCTCCGTGACAGCCAGTGTTACAACTGCAAATGAAACTTCCAACAGTGTTGATACACTGGGCATTGTTGGCACAAGGGTTGTTCAAACACTCGTTGATCTCCTTCTTGCATTCTACCTGCGGATTGCCGAAGTAGTTGGGAGGACAAGAACAATCTACAGCACGGTTGAGAACACGACAACGGGCGTTGATGCCACAGGTGCCCTCCAGACATGGGTTCTTACACACACGATTGATGCAGGTTTCTTCTCGACCACAATCGCTGTCATTGAGACATTCGTACTTCTCACAGCCTTCTTTGGGGTTGCCATGATAACCGGTGATGCAGAAGCAGAGTGGTCGGTGGTCTGACACTCTGCAGCGGGTATTCTTACCACACAAGTTATCGTCACATGGGTTACCACACTTGCCATTAATGCAGCCGTGAGTGAGTGGGCAGTCAGTGTTTGTGCGACAACCTACAGTACAGATACCAGCACGACACAAGAAGCCTTGAGAGCAGTCCCTCTCCTCACTACACTGAGCATAACAGTAACCCTCACTGCAACTCTCACCACAGTTACACTGGTCTGAGGAGCTACAAGACTTGGCACAGAAACCACCTTTGCAAGATGCATGAAGACCACAGTCAGTGTCAGAGCTGCACTGGCGGGTTGGTGTGGTGCAGGCATGGAGTGGGTTACCCACAGTGTTGGCTGAGCAGCTACACTGCACTTGGTGGTTCACTACTTGACACTCTGCACATGTCCCACAAGCATGTCCTTCCTCACATGGGTCACCACACTTACGGTTTATACAGGATTGATCTGATGGACAAGTGGAATCTGATCGACAACCCAATATACATAAGCGACCTTCGCAGATGTTGCCAGCACCACACTGGGTGTCTGAATTACAGATTTCCTTACAAACACCACCGACGCAGCGCTCGTTCTGGAAGCAGGCTTGGTCGGATTTGCAGAGCGAACGGCAGGTACCCGAGAAGCAAGTCATATCCTTAGGACAGTGTTTGTTGTCAGTGCAGGAGGTTGGAAGGAGGCGACAGTTAACGTAGGGATCCCCGACCATTTTTTCTGGACAGGAACACTTGACACGGTGGCTTTCTACGGTACACAGAGAATTTCCACCACAAGCTGTCGGCGAGGCACACGGGTCTATACACTTGTTGTTGACACAAGCATGCTTCGATGGACACTCCACGTCTGAGCGACACCCTGTTGTACATATCAACTGATTGCAAATTTCTCCTGAGCGACAATCATCATCACGACGACAAGTGGGACGACATATGGAGCCATCACACTGCTCAGTGTCCAGACAGTTGGAGTTAGAGGAGCAGATGGCCATGCAGGTGCCTGAGCTACAGATGAAGCCAGAAGAGCAGTCAGAGTTAATGGCACAAGCAATAGGCTTCCTGGAGCAGGCCACATTAGGTGTGGGGTTGGGAATGAAGCCAGCAGGGCAGGAGCACTGAGCACGATGGTTGACCACAGAGCAGACAGCGTTGGGGCCACACACGGCAGAGGCACCGCAAGGTTCAGTGCAGCGGTTATTGAGGCAAGCCTGGCTGGCTGTGCAGTCCTCATTGGCACGACACCCAATCATACATATGTTGTTAAGGCAGATGTGGCCCAGGAAGCAGTCATTGTCCAGACGACACGTTACTATACATGAAACAAAATACAAATACAAAATTTAAAACAAGACGTAATAACAGAATTATATTACAATAAGTATCACTATGTCTCAATGACTATGTCATCTTCATTCACACTAAGAGTGAACGGAGGTGGTGATGTTTTAGATATACTTACACATGCAGGATCCAGTTATGCATTTCTCGTTCTGGGCGCAGGCGTTGTCTCCAGTACAAGCTGGACTGCAGACACCGTTATTACACACAAAGCCTGCAGGACAGTCATTGTTCCTCTGACAGGCAGTGGGGATCCTATAGCACTCCATGTCTGGTTTACCAGTGAAGCCAGGAGGACAGGAACACTCCCGCTTGTGGTTGACCATGTTACAGATGGAGTTGAGACCGCAGGCCTGGTCCAGGTCACAAAGGTTGGCACACTGACCATGGGCACATGACTCAGTCAGTCCACACTCACTATCACTCTGACACGGTGCTGAAAACAATACCATTATTAGTTGCCAAAGACTCATAAAAACACATTAACCAAAACAAAGAATATAATAATTATTATAATGATTAATTAAAGATAAGAGAAGGAACAGATAATGGAGGGCTGCTTACGTCTACAGAGTCCTCCATCACAGAGGGTGTTGGGTGGACAATCAGCATTGAGACGACATGTTATCTCCTGAGGACGGCATCCTGTTACTAGGTCGGTGGGGTCGCCCTCATAGCCACTAATGCAGGCACATACAGGACGGTGGGTGACCCCGCGGCACTCAGAGTTGGGACCACAGACAGAATCTTCACACACATCCTTACACTTAGGCAGGTTGTTCTCCTCACCACAGAAGGCTGAAGGTGGGCAGTCAGAGTCGATAAGACAGTCAACTGGAGGCTTACATCCCTCAGTGTAGGCGTCACCTACCGTGCCGGGGGGACACAAGCACTTAAAGTTACCACGGAAATTGTAGCAGCTAGCACCTTTCCCACACGGATTGTCCACACACACGTCGATTGGTTGACATCCTTTGAGGGGGTCACCTTGGAAGCCATCACGACAGAAGCAGATGGCCTTGTGAGCTTCTGAGATACACAGAGCATTCTCCCCACACTGATTGTTGACACGACACGCAGCTGTTGTTGAAAAAATCACATGTTATATATCACTGTGATACTCACAAACTAATTCTTAATATAACACTTTTAAAATACACACACACACACACACACACACACACACACACACACACACACACACACACACACACACACACACACACACACACACACACACATACGGGCGCCTGGCAAACCTGAGAATAGCGTTCCGATACCTTAATAAGGAATCGTTCAAGACACTGTACACTGTGTATGTTAGGACCATACTGGAGTATGCAGCACCAGTCTGGAACCCACACCTGGTCAAGCACGTCAAGAAGTTAGAGAAAGTACAAAGGTTTGCAACAAGGCTAGTCCCAGAGCTCAAGGGAATGTCGTACGAGGAAAGGTTAAGGGAAATCGGACTGACGACACTGGAGGACAGAAGGGTCAGGGGAGACATGATAACGACATACAAGATACTGAGGGGAATAGACAAGGTGGACAGAGATAGGATGTTCCAGAGAGGGGACACAGGGACAAGGGGTCACAACTGGAAGCTGAAGACTCAGACGAGTCACAGGGACGTTAGGAAGTATTTCTTCAGTCATAGAGTTGTCAGCAAGTGGAATAGCCTAGCAAGTGAAGTAGTGGAGGCAGGAACCATACATAGTTTTAAGAAGAGGTATGACAAAGCTCAGGAAGCAGAGAGAGAGAGGATCCAGTAGCGATCAGTGAAGAGGCGGGGCCAGGAGCTGAGTCTCGACCCCTGCAACCACAATTAGGTGAGTACAATTAGGTGAGTACACACACACACACACACACACACATTATATATATATATATATATATATATATATATATATATATATATATATATATATATATATATATCTTTCTTTCAACACACCGGCCGTATCCCACCGCGGCAGGGTGGCCCAAAAGGAAAAACGAAAGCTCTCCTTTTACATTAGTAATATATACAGGAGAAGGGGTTACTAGCCCCTTGCTCCAGGCCTTTTAGTCGCCTGTTACGACACGCATGGCTTACCGAGGAAGAATTCTGTTCCACTTCTCTGTGGAGAATATATGCGTTCAAGAATTGCAAACATGCGATACAATATGCAAAACAACCACAGGGGGAGTTGAATAATAACTCTAGACCTTTTATGTTGCAATCAGGAGCTTGCAAAGCTGCAGAAATGAGTAAGAAATCTCAGCAGATTCATTCCAAGGGACGCCTGCGTCCCTTGGAACACCTGTGTTCCAATAAAACAATAAATCCACTCATAATAAATTAAAAATGCAGGATTCATAGAATCCCATCAGGTATTATAGAGAGAAGACTCACTTAAGAGGATCACCGAGGTCTCGGCAGATACCTCGGTCATTATGAACATTAAATACAAGTCTAAAAGATAACACATTACAACTATGGATGGCAGCCAGTGGCATACCACAAGATGCCGTGTAAGGCAGGATCACCCACAGACAGGTGGCCATGTATAAAGTGTGAGCCTGACCCTCAGTCTACATACAGAAATGACTTGTGTTGAACAAGGAGGGCCAGAAGCCTCCGTCCTGCCAAACTTTGCAACTTGTGGCTTATAGAGGCCAGTGGGCCAATCAGTTTGCTGAATATAGCAGAGTGAGAAACTCATAAAGTAGCTAAGGCATAAACCAGAGTGCACCTGATACAACAGCCTTTACTGGCTATAAACTGGGAAACCTGAGCCAAAGCAAGTGAACATTATATATTGTGAGAATGATACATGAAACAAGGGAGTCACAGTACTGTTGGTGCTAACGATGAACACTGAGACTTACTCTTGCACAAGTAGTTATCACAACGTTCGTTCTGCTCACAGTCATCATCTTCGTCACACTCAATTTTCTTGCAGCCGCCTCGCTCGTCCTGAGGGTCGCCGAAGTAACCCTGGCCACAAGAAACACTCAAGTTAGTCACCCTATGAAGACCATGGACCTACACACTAAACTGTTTGTTTCTCCTAGATTTACTCACATATGTTGTCCGTGCATTTATATCTAAAACTTTACTGCTTGTGGTAGCAGTATTAGTGGCATAGCAACCCGTGATGAGGTGGGTGGGTATGGGCTCTCACCTGGGGGCACTGACAGACTGGTTCATGGTTGATAGCAACACACTGGGCATTGCGACCACACAGTATGAGTGCATCACAGGCTTCCTTACACTCAGCCTGACCCACACTGTTGGTACGGCACTGCTCCTCTGTGCCACAGTCTGTGTTCTGGCGACACCTGATCTCCGGCACGCAAATGTTGTTCTGGCACACCTGTAACACACACACTGGTTAATGGACTTTAGTAGGTAATACATACACACACACACACACACACACACACACACACACACACACACACACACACACACACACACACACACACACACACACACACACACACATGACATTTAAAATTCCGCTTGATTAATATCTAAGGTAGTTGACACTGCTATCTCAGGTAGTTGACAATGCTATCTCAGGTAGTTGACAATGCTATCTCAGGTAGTTGACAATGCTATCTCAGGCAGTTGATAATGCTATCTCAGGTAGTTGACACTGCTATCTCAGGTAGTTGACACTGCTAGCTCAGGTAGTTGACGCTGCTATCTCAGGTAGTTGACACTGCTATCTCAGGTAGTTGACACTGCTATCTCAGGTAGTTGACACTGCTATCTCAGGTAGTTGACACTGCTAGCTCAGGTAGTTGACACTGCTAGCTCAGGTAGTTGACACTGCTATCTCAGGTAGTTGACACTGCTATCTCAGGTAGTTGACACTGCTATCTCAGGTAGTTGACACTGCTATCTCAGGTAGTTGACAATGCTATCTCAGGTAGTTGACACTGCTATCTCAGGTAGTTGACACTGCTACCTCAGGTAGTTGACACTGCTATCTCAGGTAGTTGACACTGCTATCTCAGGTAGTTGACAATGCTATCTCAGGTAGTTGACACTGCTATCTCAGGTAGTTGACACTGCTATCTCAGGTAGTTGACACTGCTATCTCAGGTAGTTGACAATGCTACCTCAGGTAGTTAGGAAACTCAAAATACTACACGAGTGTCAGGATGTGTAGCTTTATCACAAGATGGAGTGTGAAACCATATTTGCACTAATCATGAGGACAATTTCTCTCTCTCTCTCTCTCTCTCTCTCTCTCTCTCTCTCTCATAAATTCCCCTTACTCCATCTTTTTATCTCGTTAACAGAGATGAGAACAGATAGTATATTACCTTTTTTCTGTTTGTATTTTCTAAATAGAAATGGGAGATGAGAAACCATGTGTGGGGAGACGTGGAGATCAACTCACCTGGAGTTCAGGACAGTCAGTGGAGGCACGGCAGGTGGGGACACAGGAGCCCTCTAGGCACACCTGTCCAGCCAAGCAGCCACGGTTGCTGGTACATGCCGCTGCGGAGGATACAGTATAAATTACACATTCTTTACGAACATTATGTACTTAATTGGTGTACAATCACCAATATTCTGGCAATATAGATACATGAAATAAAACAGAATAATATGTTAATGGTGGCAACTTACGGACACAAACTCCTCCATTGCACTGTTCCCCAGAAGGACAATCTGTCTCCACTACACAGTAAGTGATGATGGTACACCCGAGGTTGGGGTCACCAGTGAAGCCAGCCTGACAGAAGCACTGGTGGAGGTGAGCACGGGGTGTACAACCGGCATTCTTGCCACACACGCCAGCAATGGAACAAGGGTTAACACACCTATTGGCCACACAAGACTTGTCAGCAGGACACTCGTTGTGACCCAGACACTCAAGGGCAACACAACTGGCTAGAGGATCGCCTGTGTAGCGCGGTGGACAGAAGCAAACTGCGCGATGATTTTCAGCTGTACACTGTGCACCGGCACCACACACTCCAGGTTTTGTACATGGGTTGTAGCAGTTGTTATTGGCACAGGCAGCAGTATCAGGGCAGGAGGAGTCGTCGACACACTGACCAGGGGTATGACAGCCAGTAGTGACTGGATCACCTACCTGGCCCTGTGGACATACACATAAGTAGCTGCCCAAGGTATTTTGGCAGAGAGCAGACCTGTGGCAGGGAGTGTCATGGCACTCATCCACGTCCACACACAGCCCACTAGAGTCCCTGTGGAAGCCTCGATCACAGTAGCAGACGGCAGAGTGATCCACAGTCTGACACCGACCAAAGCCACAGTTGGTGTTATCACAGGGGTCTGTATAATGAAGGAGGAAATCATTAATATACTGTAAACAAAGTGAAAATAAGAACCACTGTAGAGGTCTATAACAATGATTCTATAACAAAATAGACTGAAAAGGAAGAAGTACTTACTGATGCACTTGTAGCTGAGTAAGTCACACAGTTTATTACTGGAGCAGTCTTCATTTACGATACAATCTCCCGGAACACAGCCGACGGAGAGGTCGTTGGGGTCTCCATAATGGCCTGGATCACACTGACACAGAGGCTTACGGTCAGCCACCTTGCAGCGAGCATTTGTGCCACACACGGCAGAGCTACATGGCTCAACACACTTGTAGACTCCCTCAGTGTTCAGCTCACATGCTTGTTCTCCTTCACACTCACTGTCGTCCACACACTGGCTGGGTTTCTGGCAGCCTGGTGCCACATATGGGTCACCCACAGTAAAGTGAGGACAGATACACTTGTAGGAGCCGGGAACGTTGATACAAGAAGCTGTTCCATGGCATGGATTCTCCTTACACTCGTCCACATCTACACACCCGTTGGGGCTGGGTAGGTAGCCCTTGGCACACATACATTTCTTTGATATACAAACTTCATCTCCACGACAGTCACTGTTGCTACGACACCCTGAGACACATGATCCTTCGATACACACTTCACCTTGAAGACAGTTGCCGTCACCAAAGCAAACCTTGAGACACAATCCTCCTGTACAACTCTCGCCTTGGGCACACTGTAAATTCTGCTGACACACTGGCTTGCACTTACCAAAGTCACATACAGTATTGGGGCTACATTCTGCAACAGTAGTGCAAGAGGAGGGGACGCGGATGCACCCTTGCTGTGGTGTGGGTGTTGGGTTGAAGCGTTCCGGACACTGGCATTGTGCAAGGTGGTCCTGTACATGACATAGGGCATTGGGGCCACACACATTCTCCCTGGTGCATGGGTCCTCACACTTGCTGTTGACACAGCCCTTCTCAGCAGGACAGTCACTGTTGGTGCGGCATCCCAGGAGACACACACCATTATTACAAGCCTGGTTGGGAGGGCACTGAGAGGAAGAGACGCATGGAACCATGCACATGTTGTTAATGCATCGCTCACCCTGAGCACACTCAGAGTTATCACGGCACACTGTGCGACACTGACCTTCCAGGCAAACACCACCCTGACATTGTGCGTCATTACTACACAAAGATATCACACGATTACATCCCTTGTCTGGTGTTAGATTGGGTTGAAAACCTGGTGGACAGTTGCATATTGGTTTCCTGTTGACTACATTACACAGTGTGTTAGGGCCACAGGCACGATCACAGGGTGAAGAGCATCGACTGTTGATGCAGACACTGTCAAGAGGGCAGTCCTTGTCACCATTGGGGCACATGCCTTCTGGGTGGCAGCCAGTAGTGTAGGGGTCGCCCACCATACCAGGTGGGCAGGAGCACTGGTGGCTTCCACCTGTCCGGGAGCAGGTGGCCGAGGAGTGGCAGGGATTAGGATCACATAAGTCCACAGCTTTACACTCAATCTCGGCAGATGGGTTGGGTCTGGAGCCCGGCGGACACTTGCAGTTGTAGCGGTGGTTCTCAGCAATGCAGATGGCATTGTCACCACAAGCATCGTAGCACACGTCAAAGCAGGTGTAATCAAGTCTGTTGCAGGCTTTGTCTGTGGGACAGTCCTCGTTGATGATGCAGCTGACGGAGGCACAACCACTCACAGGGTCGTTGGGATCACCAGCAAAGAGTCCCGGAGGACACTGGCACTGAGCGGCATGGTTGTTAGCAATACAAACAGCACCAGGGCCACAACGAGTGCTGTCACACACTGCCACACACTTGCGCACACTACCCTGTGCCTCACACCTCTCACTTTCTGGGCACTGGGCATCAGACTGGCACTTGTCACGGGGCACAAGGCGGCACCCACTGCGGTCATTGGGGTTACCTGTGAAGCCTGGGTCACATCGACACTGTCCGCGGTGATTGTCGGCGAAGCAGGAGGAGTGTGCCGGGCAGTTGAAATCTTCACACACTTCAACACATTTGAGTACACCCAGTTGGTCAGGACGGCAGGAGGCTGTCACCTGACACTCGACGTCACTCTTACAGTCTGGCACAGCTGGCTCTGTCAACACAACACACACTGGTCAATATATCATCCAGTATAAACACCATCTACTGACAGACATCGACTACATTACTAACAAACTTAATACAAAATACCGCAACTATGTTTTGGTAAATACCCACGATGCATGTTTGTGCTTGTTTGCCTGGGATGAGACAGGTGACATCGTCAGTAAGATGATCAAGCAGACTCCTCTCATTATTGAATATTATGTAGAACCTGGAGTTTCAGTGGGAAGCAGAATCTTCTTCAGAGAGTTTATACAAGTGTATCCTATATTACCTTTACTTGTTTCACTTAAACAGTGTGTACAAGTTTTAATGCATATATTTAAAGATTTTAAACATATACTTTATTAATCAGAATCAGTGGGTATGAAGCAGCATGACTTGTTATCGCAGATACTGACTTCCTAAACTGACGTATATCTGACTTCCTAACTGACGTAAAACTGACTTCCTAAACTGACGTATATCTGACTTCCTAAACTGACGTATATCTGACTTCCTAAACTGACGTATATCTGACTTCCTAAACTGACGTATATCTGACTTCCTAAACTGACGTATATCTGACTTCCTAAACTGACGTATATCTGACTTCCTAAACTGACGTATAACTGACTTCCACTGGAGTGATGCAACGTTGGTATTAAACTCACCACTGGAGTGATGCAACGTTGGTATTAAACTCACCACTGGAGTGATGCAACGTTGGTATTAAACTCACCACTGGAGTGACCAAATGACCATTTATTTGATAGCTACTGGACAACTCTGGCAATGTAAGAGCTATTGAAGTATTTACCCTGGCACTGTGAGAGCCACTAAGAGTACTCTGGCACTGCGAGATCCACAAGTGTAGCACCGTTACTTACTCTGGCAGCGGTTGTTGGTTGGGTTACGTAGATATCCGTCATGACAGCGACACAAAGGTCGTCCACTCTGTACGTAGCACAGCTCGTTCTGGCCGCAGGTGTGTGATAGGCAAGGGTCAACACAACCACGCAAGCCCTGCAGGTCCACCTGGCACACCTGGCCATCGCTGCAATCATCGTCCTCTTCACAGTAACTCTCGCGGTCAGCAGGTTGACATCCTAACACTGGGTCGCTGGGGTTGCCCAGGTGGTTCTCCTTACAAAGACAAGAGGAACGGTGGTCCTGAGCCACACACAGAGCGTTGGGACCGCACTCCACTTTGTTGCAGGCATTCACACATGTGCGGCGTCTATTGAAGGAGAAGCAAATCTCCTCATCATCACAGTCGAGGTCGTTGCGGCAGTCAGAGGGTTGACAGCCTTCTGTGAGGTCGTCAGGTTTTCCCTGAAAGCCTACAAGACAGACACAGAGTCCCTGGTCACAGGCAGCATTGGGGCCACATGAGATTCCTACACAGGCAATGTCAGCACAGGTCTCAGGACTCTCCTGGCATGGTTCTGAGTCAGGGACAACTTCTCGTGGCATACACATCTGGAAAGGATTGCCGAAGAAGCCTTCTTGACATCGACAGTCGAAGCTGCCCTCTGTGTTCAGACAGACAGCGTTCATGCCACATGCACTGCCAATACATTCATCGACGTCGACACACTCCACATAGGGGTTTCCTTGGAAGCCAACGGGGCACACACAGTCAACTCGGTGGACACCCTGTCTACACTTGGCATTAGTGCCACACTTGGTAGTGGAGCAGTCGACCGTCTTTTCCTCTGACTCACATGACTCATATGGATTTCCACTATAGGCGGTATTACAGATGCACCTGTTGGGTTGGCCATACTCACAGTGGGCATTGGTACCACAACCGGGAGTACACAGTGGCGGCGTCACAGCTGCAACACGTAAATATATATATATGTCAACACTGTTTAAACATTATCCCTGACATAGTGATATTGTATATTATTCAAAATATATTTCAATTGGTCCTATATAAAAATCTGATTTAAACAGTTTTGTTGATTCACTTACGTGGTACACAGAGGAGTAGTGGGTCACCCAGGAAGAACGGTAGACACACACACTTGTTGGTGTCCTTGTCACATTTGGCACCTATGCCACAAACGATGCCCTCACAGCGCTCCTTGCATCTGCCATTGACACATACTTGAGGCTCCTGGCATGGGGAGGTGGCCGAGCACTGGTCAATGTGGCACTCACCACCAGGAAAGGGGTTACCACTGAAGCCTGGCTCACACTTACAAGTAGGGCCATCGCGTGCCACAATACACAGAGAGTTAAGTCCACACAAAAAACCATCACACATAGATATACAGTCACCATTGGGTCCTTCGGCATAACCTGGGTGACAGCGGCACCAAGCGGCATGTTCTTCAGCTTCACAGTAAGCGTTGGCACCACATGGTAAAGCATCACAAGGGTTGACACATGCACCTGTGTCCGTGCATGCCAGATCTCCAGGGCAGTCACTGTCAGTCACACAGGCACCAACCTGTGTCCCCGTGCAAGACCCAAGGAAGGGGTCACCGACAGTTCCTGGTGGACACTCACATTTATAGGTTCCGATTTCATTCATACAGATGGCACCCTGGCCACAGGGGTTCTCACGGCACTCATCTATATCAACACAGCCAGCAGGTCCTCTGTCAAGGAATCCTGGCAGACACATACACTGGGGTGGGTCTGAGGGTGTACATTTGCTGTTGATGCCACAAGAGAAAGCTTCGCAGGGACTCTTACACTTGTTTTCATCTTGATTGTCAACAAAGTAGGGCGGAGGACAGATACACTTGCCAGGTTGGACACACCTTTCATTGACAGCACACTCAGCATCACTGGAACACTGGAGCACAGCTACTGAGCATCCAGCAGTGTAGGGGTCGCCGGTAGAGCCTGGAGCACACCGACATTCGTAGCCACCCAGCTGGTTGTAACATTCAGCACCCAGGCCACAGGCAGGACGACCGTCAGGGCGACGCACGATACACTCGTCTACATCGTGGCAGGAACCATCAGCCAGGGTGGTGTATCCAGTAGGGCAGGCGCAGTAGCTAACTCCACCCTGGATGGTCACACATTCGGCTCCTGCAGGACATGGCTTACCTAGGGAGCAGTTAGCCAGTACACAGCTGCCTTGCACAATGCGGTATGGTGGCAGACATGTGCATTCCAGTGTACTGCACTCTGAAAATACAGAATACATCATCAAAAGTTCAAATTAATAATCTATAGAGTATATACTAAAGTCATGATGAAAAACTGTATTGTTGTGACATAACTATAGCGAAAGGAACTCATGCAGACCAAATACTCACTCTCGCAGTTGCTGAAGGGGTTGCCAACGAAGCCAGGAGGACACTGGCAGTCATAGGACCCTGGCAGGTTCTTACAGTTGGCGTTGAGGCCACAGACAGGCTTGTCAATGCGGTTCTCAGTACACTCGTTGATGTCACGGCATTTTCCGGTGGCCTGGTCTCTGGTGTAACCACGACGGCACACGCACACGTTCTCCCCGATGGCTTCGTCAGTGACACATTGCTCACCCGAGGGGCAGGGCTGAGTGGGGCTACACCCAGGAGACTTGACCTCCACACATCCCTCTCTAGCTGCGTCTCCCTCGAACCCTGTGGCACATTCACAAGTAAACGTTCCAGGTTCATTACGGCAGATGGCGCCAGTGCCACATGGGTTATTAACACATTCGTTAATATCTGTGCAGCCAAAAACTCCGATGGGGTTGCCGGAATAACCCTGGAGACACATACACCTTGGCTGGCCGTTGATTAACTTACACCCGGCGTTGGGGCCACAGCGCACGTCCTCACACGGATCTGTTGGCAGGTATAGGAACACATGTATGAGAAGCTTCTGGCATGTTAATTTAACTGATGGTTATTGCCACAGTTACTCAACTACCAAGAGTACAGCAATAGTCAGGCCATACTGGCCCCACTCCAGGGGCGTGCAGGACCACCATAGCCTGTGGGACTATACCTGACCCAAAAATTCCGACCTGAGGGCTGTAAACCTCAGCTATTATCGCATGAGAGTACTGAGAACACGAAAGACAGTATCTGAGGTACTCACGTCTACAGTCATCGCCGATGTTGGGTTCTGGACACATGCACTGGCTAAGGAGACAGAGGGCGTTGCCAGGGCAGTCATCGTCATTGGCACACTTCATGATATCGAGGCACTGGGTGTAGGGGTCAGGGTCAGCCACGGTGTTGGGTGGGCAGGTGCAGGTGTAGGAGCCCACAGTGTTGCTACACACAGCCCCAGCACCACACGACCCTCCACGACTACACTCGTCCACATCTGTACCCACAACACATGTGTTAATAGCAATTCTATGTACTGCACATGTGCCTTTCAAGAGGGATGTCTCATGGTATTCACCTGCTTATGTGTAAGAAAGTCGAGTCTCAGCTCCTGACTCCACCTCCTAGACTATCATATTTACTGGTTTATGACCTCTTGGACCTTGTCATTCCAATTCTCCAAGCTGCGTACTGTGTGTTTCACATTAAGGACAGTATTGTACTGTTGGTGTGATGACTGTGGTGTTATCGTTAGGTGGTGTGATGCTTGTGGTGTTATGGTTCAGATGTGCTGAGGCTGGTGTGGTGTGGTTCATATGACGTGTGATGCCATGGTGTTACACCATGGTGTTACACCATTGTGTTACACCATTGTAGTGTCGTAACTGTACACAATATTACTGATAACATATATATGGTGGGGCCTTAGTAACACAAACACACAAAGAGAATACAAGGCAAAGAAGAACATACTGAACAATCTCTATAACACTGATTTATCTTAGGGGCAGAGAAGAATATAACATTAACATAACACGCATGGACAAGTTCAGTAAGACAGTGTTGCCAGATGAACCTCTAAGAAAAAACTACTAACCACACTGAGGAGACTACTGAGGTCACCACTGAGGGTCACCACTGAGGTTCACCACTGAGGGTCACCACTGAGGTTCACCACTGAGGGTCACCGAGGTCACCACTGAGGATCACCACTGAGGTCACCACTGAGGGTTACCACTGAGGGTCACCATTGAGGATCACCACTGAGGTCACCACTGAGGGTCACCACTGAGGTTCACCACTGAGGTCACCACTAAGGGTCACCACTGAGGATCACCACTGAGGTTACCACTGAGGGTCACCACTGAGGGTCACCACTGAGGTTCACCACTGAGGGTCACCGAGGTCACCACTGAGGGTCACCACTGAGGCCACCACTGAGGTCACTGAGGTCACCACTGAGGTTCACCACTGAGGGTCACCGAGGTCACCACTGAGGATCACCACTGAGGGTCACCGAGGTCACCACTGAGGGTCACCACTGAGGGTCACCACTGAGGGTCACCACTGAGGGTCACCACTGAGAGGGAAGGTTGGGTACTAACCACACTGTACAAGAGGGTCCCCACTCAGGGGCAGAGGGCAGGAACACGTGTAGTTGCCCCGGGTATTGGTGCACTTGGCGTTCTGGCCACAGGGGAACGGGTGCCCCAGGCACTCGTTAACGTCTGGTCAGAGTGCCACAAGTTACAGTGCCACCAGAGAGTCACAGTGCCACACACAATATGGGAAACAAGCAAGCGGGGTTAGTCACTGCCAAACGCTCCTTCAAGCTGGTTAACATACTGGTTAATGTTAATACAGGTTAAAATGCTAAGCATTGCGTCATGCTTGTTAATGTTAATTAACTAAATGTTATACTACTGACTAAATACATGTGATACAAGTTATATAGCAAAACGAATTTATGCTGGATAATATTCTTTAATGTTAATTAAGGTTAATTAGGGTTAATATTTTTGAATATTTATTGTTAATGCTTAATGTTAATGTTAGTCATGCATGAAGTGCTAGTTCTAACATACACACCTGTGTGTACCTCTAACACTAACATACACACCTGTGTGTACTTCTAACACTAACATACACACCTGTGTGTACCTCTAACACTAACATACACACCTGTGTGTACCTCTAACACTAACATACACACCTGTGTGTACCTCTAACACTAACATACACACCTGTGTGTACCTCTAACACTAACATACACACCTGTGTGTACCTCTAACACTAACATACACACCTGTGTGTACCTCTAACACTAACATACACACCTGTCTGTACCTCTAACACTAACATACACACCTGTGTGTACCTCTAATGGTAACATACACACCTGTGTGTACTTCTAACACTAACATACACACCTGTGTATACTTCTAACACTAACATACACACCTGTGTGTACCTCTAACACTAACATACACACCTGTGTATACTTCTAACATTAACATACACACCTGTGTGTACCTCCAACACTAACATACACACCTGTGTGTACCTCCAACACTAACATACACACCTGTGTGTACCTCCAACACTAACATACACACCTGTGTGTACCTCCAACACTAACATACACACCTGTGTGTACCTCTAACACTAACATACACACCTGTGTGTACTAAGTCTTCACTAACATTAAGATTCTCTCTACTTACAAAGATTTTTCGCTGCTGCTCAAGGGTTCTTAATTCAAAGATCCCTTCCCTTGGATCAAACCTGATTACCTCAAATTTCCCAGGTGCTACATAACTCCTACTGGTTCAGAGCTTCCCTTCCCCTGGTGCATGTGTGTGTGTGTGTGTGTGTTTCCTGGTAGGTTCAGACACCCTTGCTTGCTACTACCTGACCAGTCATGCACTCTTAGTTATACAAGCTTACAGTGTTAGCTAACACACTAACTACTGTTATGTAACAAGCCAGAATATTAGTGAGCTTCTACAAGGTGCTACTGCTGCTGCGGCTGTTACTGCTGCAGCTGCTGCTGCGGCTGTTACTGCTGCTGCTGCAGCTACTGTTGTTACTAGTGCTGCAACTACTTAAGCTGTTATACTAGGCTTATTTAAAGCATCTAGATCTCTCTCGACTACTGCCTGGGCCAGCTGGTGCCTGAGCCAGCTGGTACCTGAACCGGCTGGTGCCTGGACCAGCTGGTGTCTGGGTCAGCTGGTGCCTGGGCTAGCTGGTGTCTGTGCTAGTTGCTGACTTACCTAGACAATGTTAGGAGATTGAAGGAGGGAGGGACTTACCTAGACATTTAGTGTTGGGGTTGCCTGAGAATCCTGGAGGACACTGGCAGGAGAAGGATCCCGGAGTGTTGGTACAGAGAGCATTATCTCCACACTGACCCGAGGGACGCTGACCTGCTGAACACTCGTCCACGTCTGTAACAAACAAGGCTACGTTAGGTAAGGGTTGTCAGGAAACAGGACAAGTGTTGACGTGAATTGTAGTCACATGATGACCCGCAGCAGGAGCTTCTAGTCATCTGACCGAGGCTTTCTACTGGCTTACCCCTCCACCCTCTTTAAAAATTATGGAATAGATTCCTAGTAAGAAAGGTTATCTTAACTTCCTGTATACTAGTACCACTCACAGCTACTAAGAGTACTAAGAACTGAGTACTAAGTACTAAGAACCCTAATGAAAATAAGTCACTTTGTCTGACTTTTGTGGGTTATCCTGGTGGGTAATTTAGACATATGCTGCTATGTATGATAATTTATGTAACTGTACTTATGTGTACCTGTACTTGAATAAATTTAAATGATTAAGAAATTTAGTAAATCTTGCAAAATGTTGCAGGAGGTGAGGATGGTAGGCAGGAGTACGTGGTGAGGATGGTAGGCAGGAGTACGTGGTGAGGATGGTAGGCAGGAGTACGTGGTGAGGATGGTAGGCAGGAGTACGTGGTGAGGATGGTAGGCAGGAGTACGTGGTGAGGATGGTAGGCAGGAGTACGCGGTGAGGATGGTAGGCAGGAGTACGTGGTGAGGATGGTAGACAGGAGTACGTGGTGAGGATGGTAGACAGGAGTACGTGGTGAGGATGGTAGGCAGGAGTATGTGGTGAGGATGGTAGGCAGGAGTACGTGCTGAGGATGGTAGGCAGTACACTCCCTGACCTCAATATAATACTAACATCAACACTCATTATTAACTTACGAAGCTTACATGTAAACACAGTCATGACCAACCATTATCACCACGTTAGTTATCTAACTCAGGTGACGCTACTTTATCCTCACCAGTAAACACAACCAGGTGAGGATCAACGTTGCAGTACTCACCAACACAACCAGGTGAGGATCAACATTGCAGTACTCACCAACACAACCAGGTGAGGATCAACATTGCTGTACTCACCAACACAACCAGTTGAGGATCAACATAGCAGTACTCACCAACACAACCAGGTGAGGATCAACGTTGCTGTACTCACCAACACAACCAGGTGAGGATCAACATAGCAGTACTCACCAACACAACCAGGTGAGGATCAACATAGCAGTACTCACCAACACAACCAGGTGAGGATCAACATAGCAGTACTCACCAACACAACCAGGTGAGGATCAACATTGCAGTACTCACCAACACAACCAGCAGCAATGTTGCCAGGATCATAGGTCCAGCCTGGGTTACACATACAGCTAGCTTGAATACCATCGGCTTTACAGAAGGCGTTGGGGCCGCACTCAACGCCTTCACACGGAGCTGTGGGAGAGTCAGTTACAGAGTCAGGCTAAGGGGTCAGGCTAAGGGATCAAGACCACGGTAGCTTTCACAGCTAATATATTATACTATACTCATTCATTCCACAAAATTTAACAGTTAGTATGATTAGTTAAACTAAGCGTTATTAGCAAATTATGCACAATTAGCAGTACACAAGGAATTAGTATACTAACTTCTATGCTGTATTGCACTACTTGTTGCTATACTACGACATACACACAAAAATTATATGTATATACATTCTAGAACCCTCAGTGTATACATGCTGAAACCATCAGTGTGTATATATACAGAGAGGCTGTGAATGTATATACACCATGAGGCCATCAATATGCATGTGCCCTGAGGTCGTCAATATACGTGTACCTTAAGACCAAGAGTGCAGCATGCTGTTACTGAAACAAGGATAATTACTGGCAGAAACACACACAACAACAACAGACAACGTACACAAAAACAAAGCTACAAGGACACATAAGACCAATCAAAGGTACAAGGCCACAGACATCCATGCTAGACCAACCAAAGGTACAAGGCCACAGACATCCATGCTAGACCAATCAAAGGTACAAGGCCACAGACATCCATGCTAGACCAATCAAAGGTACAAGGCCACAGACATCCATGCTAGACCAACCAAAGGTACAAGGCCACAGACATCCATGCTAGACCAATCAAAGGTACAAGGCCACAGACACCCATGCTAGACCAATCAAAGGTACAAGGCCACAGACATCCATGCTAGATCAACCAAAGGTACAAGGCCACAGACATCCATGCAAGACCAATCAAAGGTACAAGGCCACAGACACCCATGCTAGACCAACCAAAGGTACAAGGCCACAGACATCCATGCTAGACCAATCAAAGGTACAAGGCCACAGACATCCATGCTAGACCAACCAAAGGTACAAGGCCACAGACGTCCATGCTAGACCAACCAAAGGTACAAGGCCACAGACACCCATGCTAGACCAACCAAAGGGGTTAAGAGGGTGTTAAACAAAGGGGAACAGGTATAAGACTTTCGATGCATAATAAATAAGGGGAAATGGGTACTATGCAAAATGACAATAAGGGGAGAGAAGGAGAAAGGGGTTTGGTTTCCCCTTATATGCGTACGAACCTGACCACAGTCACTGTTGTTAGTGAACAATAGAGATGAAAGACGCAATTATTAGGTCACTCAGGTCAGTAGGTAAGAACCTATTGAGGGAGAGAGAGAGAGAGAGAGAGAGAGAGAGAGAGAGAGAGGATCACCCAGGTAACATTACATATCGTAGACAAGTCAGGTTGTACTGCAGGTAACCAGCGTGAACATGATGGTAGTAAACTGGAACATCATGGTAGTAAACTGGAACATCATGGTAGTAAACTGGAACATGATGGTAGTAAACTGGTGAACACGAGAGGTAGAACACAGGGTGTTACATGGGTGTAACAGGTGACAGTCACACTATGATAACCAGGGGAAAAGGGAGAGCATATATCACTCAAAGGGTGATAACAGTGGTGGTGGTGGGATAGTAACAGTGGTGGTGGTGGTGGTGGGATAGTAACAGTGGTGGTGGTGGGATAGTAACAGTGGTGGTGGTGGGATAGTAACAGTGGTGGTGGTGGGATAGTAACAGTGGTGGTGGTGGTGGTGGGATAGTAACAGTGGTTGTGGTGGTGGTGGGATAGTAACAGTGGTTGTGGTGGTGGAATAGCAACAGTGGTGGTGGGATAGTAACAGTGGTGGTGGGATAGTAACAGTGGTTGTGGTGGTGGAATAGCAACAGTGGTGGTGGGATAGTAACAGTGGTGGTGGGATAGTAACAGTGGTTGTGGTGGTGGAATAGCAACAGTGGTGGTGGGATAGTAACAGTGGTGGTGGGATAGTAACAGTGGTTGTGGTGGTGGAATAGCAACAGTGGTGGTGGGATAGTAACAGTAGTGATGGTGGTGGAATAGCAACAGTGGTGATGATGGTGGAATAACAACAGTGGTGGTGGTGGTGGGATAACAACAGTGGTGGTGGTGGTGGTGGAATAGCAATAGTGGTGGTGGGATAACAACAGTGGTGGTGATGGTGGAATAGCAACAGTGGTGGTGGTAGTGGTGGGATAACAACAGTGGCGGTGGTTGTGGGATAACAACAGTGGTGGTGGTGGTGGGATAACAACAGTGGTGGTGGTGGTGGGATAACAACAGTGGTGGTGGTGGTGGTGGGATAACAACAGTGGTGGTGGTGGTGGGATAACAACAGTGGTGGTGGTGGTGGGATAACAGTGGTGGTGGTGGTGGGATAACAACAGTGGTGGTGGTGGTGGGATAACAACAGTGGTGGTGGTGGTGGGATAACAGTGATGGTGGTGGTGGGATAACAACAGTGGTGGTGGTGGTGGGATAGTAACAGTGGTGATGGTGGTGGAATAGCAACAGTGGTGGTGGTGGTGGGATAACAACAGTGGTGATGGTGGTGGGATAACAACAGTGGTGGTGGTGGTGGGATAACAACAGTGGTGGTGGTGGTGGGATAACAACAGTGGTGGTGGTGGTGGGATAACAACAGTGGTGGTGGTGGTGGGATAACAGTGGTGGTGGTGGTGGGATAACAACAGTGGTGGTGGTGGTGGGATAACAACAGTGGTGGTGGTGGTGGGATAACAACAGTGGTGGTGGTGGTGGGATAACAGTGGTGGTGGTGGTGGGATAACAACAGTGGTGGTGGTGGTGGTGGTGGTGGTGGTGGGATAGTAACAGTGGTGATGGTGGTGGAACAGCAACAGTGGTGGTGGTGGTGGTGGTGGGATAACAACAGTGGTGATGGTGGTGGGATAACAACAGTGGTGATGGTGGTGGGATAACAACATTGGTGGTGGTGGTGGTGGTGGGATAACAACAGTGGTGATGGTGGGGTAGCAACAGTGGTGGTGGTTGGGTAGCAACAAGGTCACACTGCCAGGGGGAAGGGGTCACATACGGAAGCACTTGATCCTGGGGTCGCCGAGCAGGGGGTAGGGGCAGTCACAGTGGAAGGATCCCACCGTGTTGATACACTTGGCACTCTCTCCACAGGGGAAGACTGGACCCTGGCACTCATCCACGTCTGTACAGGCACTCACAAGAGTCACTCAACACCTCCAACGATGTGTGCTTAAAACTCTATCATTATTATATTTAGGTGGATAGCGTTAAACCTGTAGGGGTTACGCAGCGCCCAGGGGAATGGGAGGCACTCAGATTTGATCCTAGGAAGAAGAGAGCAGGTCTAATTCCTTGGATCACGAGCCCTCTCCCTCACCAGCATCAAGGAACCTCCACAGAAGAATCAAGTGCTGAACACGGCCACTTAGAGACTTTATAAGTGGTAATTAAAGTGTTAGTAGTAAGCATCATGCTGCTACAACGAGACACACTTAACATTAAGCAACTTTACTACAAGTACAGAGGAGCCTGCTTACTTTATAAGTAAATCTGGTATTTAAAGAGTCAATTGTGTGATTACAAGACACTACTAGGCTTCACTTACTTTTAATATACCACAAGATAAGTAAAGATATTATTATCTTTACACTACAATGAATACTGATGTTTCGCTCAATGTTGGACATTAGTTATGATAACAACACTAAGTGGACGATGTTTGGGTCCTTGACTAACTAGTGTCAGGATCCAGCAAGATGACTGTATCTGAAGGATCCAAACCTCGTCCAGTTTACGTTATCAGTTCGTGTGTTAACTGAGAATTATTACAGCCATGATGCTGTAACAGTGTTGAAACTACCTTAATGACAAGATACAGCAACGCACCTTCAGAGGGTCGTACCACCTACCTTTGCATACAGTTTCGGGAGGGTTCCCTATGAAACCAAAGTTACAGGTGCACTGGAAGCTGCCAGGCACGTTCTGGCACTGAGCATTTGGGCCACAGGGGGAGAGTTGGCACTCATCTTCGTCTTGGCACTCGGCACCCACGGCCCTGAAGCCATCCCGGCAGAAACACTGATTCTCTCGGCACTCAGCGTTGTTGACACAGTCGAAGTTGGACACACACAGGATGTTGACGTCCGCCTGAGGGTGGTCGTGATGGCGGTAATAATGGTAGTGATAGTGGTAACTTAGCATTAATGGCACACAACACTTAAGTTGATAAATTAGACACCTGTGCAACACCTGAATATCTTCATTATGAAGATAATTTTGCCAACCAGCGACTGTCAACATCTGGCGACACTACAAGATGGGGTAATCAGTCCCGCTCTCTACAAGATATTCACCACCCTCGTCTACGGTAAACCTAGAAGTACAGTCGTGACTAGAGAGACACGTAGCTCCTGACGACACACACAGGTGAAGGTGCACTCACCTGCTCGCAGGCCACATCAGGTGTAGGGCTGGGAATAAAGCCCTGAGGACACAAACAGGTGAATCCGGGCTGGGCGTTCTGGCAGAGAGCGTTGATCCCGCAGGGGCGGTTGTATGCTGTACACTCGTCAATGTCTGCCAGGGTAATTACATCTTAACACCTCAACGCTCACCTCACGTTATATTAATTACAGTAATTAAAACTCAACACACAGGCTCAATTAACAATTAATTACCTGCGTATCTTGTCTGGTAATAGTTTAGTTAAACTTTCAATTATGATAACTAAACCTTCGTCTATGATACGTCTGGATACAGGTGTGTTGTAGGTGTGCAGACAGGTGTGGATACGTGTGGGTGTAGATACAGGTGTGTTGTGGGTGTCCAGGCAGCTGTGGTTACGTGTGGGTGTAGATACAGGTGTGTTGTGGGTGTTCAGGCAGCTGTGTATCACAGGGGTATACTCACCAACACAACCAGTGTAGGGGTCGCCAGTGTAGTCTTCCAGACACTGACAGGAGTAGCTACCCACACTGTCCAGACAGACGGCGTTGGCACCACACGGGTCATTCTGGCACTCATCCACGTCTGTGGCACCACAGAGGGCACGAGGGGAAAACAAGTGTTAGATTTACAGCACTCTGGCACTTACTACCAAGCAATCAATAGAAACTCACTGCCACAATGGCACTAATAAAGATCGTGGAAGAGTAAAATTTGCAAAATTACTGCAGTGACAGACTCGCCTCTAAGGCGGTGATGTGGCACTCTCAAGGGAGGCTCAGAGTGCAGGAACTCGCTGTGATGCTAGTTTACTGGCACTGTGGCGTTATTTAAGAGTGAAACAAGCATGTTAGCTTACTCAGAGTGGCACTTAGAGTGGCACTTAGAGTGGAAAACTATCATCTTCTATCTCTCGCCTCTATGGTCAATATTAAACAAGACTGACATGATAATCATGTCCCTCAGTTTATAACATGTCAGGTCAAGATTAATTAACAAAAACAACTTATGAAATGAACAAAGAAAGAGTGACATTAGGCTTTGTTTTGGTCAAGTTGTTCCTTGAAGAACAAATTCCAGTGTTCATCAATAAACCATAACAGTGTACAACTTTTCGGGTGTCAGATGACAGAGCTGTCAGATGACAGAGGTGTCAGATGAAAGAGCTTGTGCTGCCACCTGGTGACACAATCACTGAACAGGAAGAACCTGCATATTTCGACCTCCACCTGAGGTCCTCTTCAGAGGGAGGACGTCAGCTACAGGAGCAAATATGTTGTTCTCACCAGAGCTGTCTTCATGTGGGCTGTCTGCAGTAGTAAGCAGCGCAGAATTAACAATGCTAATTAGTTATTCTAGCTTCAGTTAATGTTAACTGTTAATTCTACTACTTGGTGTTAATATGTTAAATTGTTTGTCAGTATGTTAGTAAGTGTCTAGCCATTCAGAGTGCTGGAAGGGTGCTATCTTGATGCTACTCAAGAGTTCTTCATCCAAGGAAGCGGGGCTGCCCTTCCCTTCCTCGGACCAAGCTGATGATCTACCATCCCCCGGGGACTGTATGGGATTGTCACTTCACCGTCAATATTGTATAAATACAAGAATACAAGGTTTGAGGAAGAGACAGCCATGCATACACAACTCTAGTATACCAGTAACACAGGATAAGTGGCTCCTAGAGTACACAGGGACACGTGGCTCCTAGAGTATACAGAGACACGTGGCTCCTAGAGTACACAGGGACACGTGGCTCCTAGAGTACACAGGGACACGTGGCTCCTAGAGTACACAGGGACGCGTGGCTCCTAGAGTACATCCAAGATCACACAGACAGGTAAGGTTCTACTTGTGACCTTGAGAGCTGGGAAGAGATCAGTCAAACATCGTCGGGAGGTCAGATATTAAGGTTTAAGAAACCTCTGCGGTGCTGGGAAGGTTTAAATTATTTTTGAGGTGAGGGAGCGCTAAACCCCTAAAGGTTACACAACGCATAGGAGGCAGTCAGTCAGGTGAGATACAAGGAAGACAGTCTCGAGGACCACAAGGAGAGACAGGCTCCCTCAGGTAGTTTTCAGATGCTGGTCTTGTTAGAGATACCTTTGAACATCTTGGCCAAGTTGTTATAATCACAAGTCACAAGTAACCCACAACTTGGAGATAATTATGTTGTGGGTTAGTTATGAAATGTTACAGCCACGGTGTTGTGGCTTAGTCGTCAGGGTCGGTTGTTTCGTTACTGTGACTGACAGACAGGTGGAAGATGTCTGTATGAAGAGGGAACAGTGAAGAGTCTGTGGAAGTGAGGAGGAAGAGGTCTGTGTTGAGTGAAGAGGAGATCTTTGGGAGGTTGACTGAGGGATCGTCAACTACACATCACACTTCACAAATCAAAACACGGGCGTGCTGGGGACGAAAGGAGCGAAGAAGCATTCATTAGGTGTTTCAAGGGCGGTGACAGATAACAATAAGAGCCTCCTTCATGAGACGGTGAAGGTCGTACAGGAGAAGTCCTGCTCGTGACTGTGAAGGAATGGTTCGCTTGCATGAACCCAAGTCTTCAGTAGGATAAAAGTAGAAATCCTAGAAGAGAGGTCCTTCCTAGGTGAAAGGTGCCCAGGAATTTTTCCTTTAGACTGAATAAAGAGATGGTCGGGCGGTCCTTAATGTGAAGTAGGGATGATTGCTGTACCATCCTCCAAGAAGATGAATGGGGAAGAGGATGTATCAGTATGAAGTGTAGTACTAACTGCTGCATGAGTGTTTCCCGTCTCCCTGGAAGCCGGTGGGGCAGAAGCACTTGTACGAGCCGGGGATGTTGAGGCACTTGGCGTTGACGGCGCAAGTGGTAGTGAGGCCGCACTCGTTGACGTCTGTGCACTCTTCGCGAGGTTCTCCAGTGAAACCCTGAGGGCAGCGGCACTCGTAGGAGCCCTGAGTGTTCATGCAGGTGGCGGAGGCTCCACAGGGAAAGCTCCAGTTGGAGGGCTGCAGCAACCCCGGGAGGAGAGTACTCATGAGAGTATCGAGGTCGGTCACCTGCAGGACGCTCATCGTTGTGGTCTTCAATGCGTTGTCTTCATCTTCCGGCTCCAAGGCCGGGTCCACGCACTCGTTTATATCTTGTTAGTAAGCAGCGGAACATTAGTCTACACCTGCCACACCTGGCTGCAGCTTCTCACTACATCACTATCTACTGTTATCTCACACCTGGATCTAGTAAGCATTAGTTAGGATTAATATATCCGCTATGTATATGTGTCACTCACACCTGACATGACCTGTCATGTACAGTAATACTTCCCGTGCCACCACACACTCAACACTGCCAGGAAGGAAAGTAGGAAATACAAAATAAGGTGAAGAAAGTAGCTTGAGAGAGAGAGAGAGAGAGAGAGAGAGAGCGTTAGAGGCAGTGAGGTGTGTCAGCATGTGTGGGAGGTGTACACCTGCCTCACAGGTCATGACAATAATCAGTAACAGCAGCTGCAGCAACACCTGGATATTCAACAAAACTCAACTACAAGGCAGGTACTACTCACACATGTGTATTTAGCTAACATATTATCAAGACTACTCAGAATGTTAAACTATAACAACCACACACGGCAGTTTGTTCCACTCATCTACAACTCTACTGCCAAAGTACCTTCCTTCTCACCTTCTAAATATCAACAACTGAAACTATTCCTGTCAGTTCTTTCTCAGATATTTTCTCTCGATTACTTTCAGATATTTTATTCATTAAAATGATCTAATTGCATAATTTAACGAGCTAAATCTATGCTTTTGTGAACACTGGAGAGTGTATAGTGTTACCCAGGGTTACAATACTACATTGTTACCCAGGGTTACAATACTACATTGTTACCCTGGGTTACAATACTACATTGTTACCCAGGGTTACAATACTACATTGTTACCCAGGGTTACAATACTACATTGTTACCCAGGGTTACAATACTACATTGTTACCCAGGGTTACAATACTACATTGTTACCCTGAGTTACAATACTACATTGTTACCCAGGGTTACAATACTACATTGTTACCCTGGGTTACAATACCCAGGGTCACAATACTACATTGTTACCCTGAGTTACAATACTACATTGTTACCCAGGGTCACAATACTACATTGTTACCCAGGGTTACAATACTACATTGTTACCCAGGGTTACAATACTACATTGTTACCCAGGGTTACAATACTACATTGTTACCCAGGGTTACAATACTACATTGTTACCCAGGGTCACAATACTACATTGTTACCCAGGGTTACAATACTACATTGTTACCCAGGGTCACAATACTACATTGTTACCCAGGGTTACAATACTACATTGTTACCCAGGGTTACAATACTACATTGTTACCCAGGGTTACAATACTACATTGTTACCCTGAGTTACAATACTACATTGTTACCCAGGGTTACAATACTACATTGTTACCCAGGGTCACAATACTACATTGTTACCCTGAGTTACAATACTACATTGTTACCCAGGGTTACAATACTACATTGTTACCCAGGGTCACAATACCCAGGGTACATTGTTACCCAGGGTTACAATACTACATTGTTACCCAGGGTTACAATACTACATTGTTACCCAGGGTTACAATACTACATTGTTACCCAGGGTTACAATACTACATTGTTACCCAGGGTTACAATACTACATTGTTACCCAGGGTTACAATACTACATTGTTACCCAGGGTTACAATACTACATTGTTACCCAGGGTTACAATACTACATTGTTACCCAGGGTTACAATACTACATTGTTACCCAGGGTTACAATACTACATTGTTACCCAGGGTTACAATACTACATTGTTACCCAGGGTTACAATACTACATTGTTACCCAGGGTTACAATACTACATTGTTACCCAGGGTTACAATACTACATTGTTACCCAGGGTTACAATACTACATTGTTACCCAGGGTTACAATACTACATTGGGTTACAATACTACATTGTTACCCAGGGTTACAATACTACATTGTTACCCAGGGTTACAATACTACATTGTTACCCAGGGTTACAATACTACATTGTTACCCAGGGTTACAATACTACATTGTTACCCAGGGTTACAATACTACATTGTTACCCAGGGTTACAATACTACATTGTTACCCAGGGTTACAATACTACATTGTTACCCAGGGTTACAATACTACATTGTTACCCAGGGTTACAATACTACATTGTTACCCAGGGTCACAATACTACATTGTTACCCAGGGTTACAATACTACATTGTTACCCAGGGTTACAATACTACATTGTTACCCAGGGTTACAATACTACATTGTTACCCAGGGTTACAATACTACATTGTTACCCAGGGTTACAATACATTGTTACCCAGGGTTACAATACTACATTGTTACCCAGGGTTACAATACTACATTGTTACCCAGGGTTACAATACTACATTGTTACCCAGGGTTACAATACTACATTGTTACCCAGGGTTACAATACTACATTGTTACCCAGGGTTACAATACTACATTGTTACCCAGGGTTACAATACTACATTGTTACCCAGGGTTACAATACTACATTGTTACCCAGGGTTACAATACTACATTGTTACCCAGGGTTACAATACTACATTGTTACCCAGGGTTACAATACTACATTGTTACCCAGGGTTACAATACTACATTGTTACCCAGGGTTACAATACTACATTGTTACCCAGGGTTACAATACTACATTGTTACCCAGGGTTACAATACTACATTGTTACCCAGGGTTACAATACTACATTGTTACCCAGGGTTACAATACTACATTGTTACCCAGGGTTACAATACTACATTGTTACCCAGGGTTACAATACTACATTGTTACCCAGGGTTACAATACTACATTGTTACCCAGGGTTACAATACTACATTGTTACCCAGGGTTACAATACTACATTGTTACCCAGGGTTACAATACTACATTGTTACCCAGGGTTACAATACTACATTGTTACCCAGGGTTACAATACTACATTGTTACCCAGGGTTACAATACTACATTGTTACCCAGGGTTACAATACTACATTGTTACCCAGGGTTACAATACTACATTGTTACCCAGGGTTACAATACTACATTGTTACCCAGGGTTACAATACTACATTGTTACCCAGGGTTACAATACTACATTGTTACCCAGGGTTACAATACTACATTGTTACCCAGGGTTACAATACTACATTGTTACCCAGGGTTACAATACTACATTGTTACCCAGGGTTACAATACTACATTGTTACCCAGGGTTACAATACTACATTGTTACCCAGGGTTACAATACTACATTGTTACCCAGGGTTACAATACTACATTGTTACCCAGGGTTACAATACTACATTGTTACCCAGGGTTACAATACTACATTGTTACCCAGGGTTACAATACTACATTGTTACCCAGGGTTACAATACTACATTGTTACCCAGGGTTACAATACTACATTGTTACCCAGGGTTACAATACTACATTGTTACCCAGGGTTACAATACTACATTGTTACCCAGGGTTACAATACTACATTGTTACCCAGGGTTACAATACTACATTGTTACCCAGGGTTACAATACTACATTGTTACCCAGGGTTACAATACTACATTGTTACCCTGGGTTACAATACTACATTGTTACCCAGGGTTACAATACTACATTGTTACCCAGGGTTACAATACTACATTGTTACCCAGGGTTACAATACTACATTGTTACCCAGGGTTACAATACTACATTGTTACCCAGGGTTACAATACTACATTGTTACCCAGGGTTACAATACTACATTGTTACCCAGGGTTACAATACTACATTGTTACCCAGGGTTACAATACTACATTGTTACCCAGGGTTACAATACTACATTGTTACCCAGGGTTACAATACTAAATTGTTACCCAGGGTTACAATACTACATTGTTACCCAGGGTTACAATACTACATTGTTACCCAGGGTTACAATACTACATTGTTACCCAGGGTTACAATACTACATTGTTACCCAGGGTTACAATACTACATTGTTACCCAGGGTTACAATACTACATTGTTACCCAGGGTTACAATACTACATTGTTACCCAGGGTTACAATACTACATTGTTACCCAGGGTTACAATACTACATTGTTACCCAGGGTTACAATACTACATTGTTACCCAGGGTTACAATACTACATTGTTACCCAGGGTTACAATACTACATTGTTACCCAGGGTCACAATACTACATTGTTACCCAGGGTTACAATACTACATTGTTACCCAGGGTTACAATACTACATTGTTACCCAGGATCACAATACTACATTGTTACCCAGGATCACAATACTACATTGTTACCCAGGGTTACAATACTACATTGTTACCCAGGGTTACAATACTACATTGTTACCCAGGGTTACAATACTACATTGTTACCCAGGGTTACAATACTACATTGTTACCCAGGGTTACAATACTACATTGTTACCCAGGATCACAATACTACATTGTTACCCAGGATCACAATACTACATTGTTACCCAGGGTTACAATACTACATTGTTACCCAGGGTCACAATACTACATTGTTACCCAGGGTCACAATACTACATTGTTACCCAGGGTCACAATACTACATTGTTACCCAGGGTCACAATACTACATTGTTACCCAGGGTCACAATACTAGTGTTACCTAGTGTCACAATACTACATTGTTACCTAGGGTCACAATACTACATTGGGATGTTCACAGTTCAGTCTCTTTAAACTGGGGTCATAGGAGGTCACTGGAGGTCAACCAGGAGAGGTTATAACATACTGGAGGTCAACCAGGAGAGGTTATAACATACTGGAGGTCAACCAGGAGAGGTTATAACATACTGGAGGTCAACCAGGAGAGGTTTTAACATACTGGAGGTCAACCAGGAGAGGTTCTAACATACTGAAGGTCAACCAAGAGAGGTTTTAACATACTGGAGGTCAACC